>NC_056728.1:585518979-585706479 GCF_019279795.1 Protopterus annectens
CTGCTTCCCTAGATGCATTGGGGGGTGTAACCTTGCATATTCTTCCTTGTTAACAAACTACATGATACACTGGTTTTCTAACTAGATTAGATACTCAAGGCCAGGAGAAGTTCTTAGCTCTAATTATATGATTTGGAGCTGTCCCTCCAGTGTGTGTGTGTGTGTGTGTGTGTGTGTGTGTGTGTGTGTGTGTGTGTGTGTGTGTGTGTGTGTGTGTGTGTGTATGGGGGGCACAGTACACATTATATCAACAAGCAACTGGTTATGTTTGATGGTTCCAAAGCCAAGTGAAATCTGGATAACCCCCTCTCCTCAGGCAGCCCCAGAGTAGAGACAGAACTGCTAAACTTCTGTGGGTGCAGCTGTAGAGTCATCTTTTTGGGTAACTTGCAGAGTTAGAATTACAGAGGACCATGGGGAGTATTAGCTTTTCAAACTAACTCAATTAGAAGGTCTTTATTGACCCCAGACTCTGCGAGGTACAAATGATATCTCAGTACTTTGTTTCTAAGGTGGGTTTAAACTTGAATAGTTGATATGCACAGCTGTGGGCTTTAAGTGCCAACATGTTAGAGGAGTATCCCCTCATCACATATGAACTAAGTTTTGGAATTTTTAACATTCAGAAAATTGAAAGTGCTGAGGTTTCTGGGACCTATAACGGACTAAAAGATCAGATAAGAACTAACTTTGGAGTGCTAAGTAATGGGCTCTTTCCATTCTAATAGGGGTTCTATAGATGGGACCCACTATATTGGGGAATAACAGAGCTGAATTAGAATACTTCCTGGCTGTCTGCACAAGATTCTTAGTAAATGGATCTTGTAGGAAAGGGCATTACTCATGGCTCCTCAGCCTTCTTCCCCAAATTTGCTGCCATTTGTTTCTGTGGGATGGAACAAGGGACCAGCCCAAACTTCTTCTCATAATTCCTAGAGCCTCTCCAAAGAAGGGAGTCATCTGTGGGGAAGGCAGGATTGGATTCACTATCTTTGCCATGTTAGACACAATGACCTTTAAGTCTTCTGATTTATGAAAGGAGCTTGAATAAAACTATATAGCCTCAAACTTGGATAAGCATGTACACGATGTGCACTAGGGTGTTGGGTGACAGAAAATCTACACAATCAGGTGTCAATCAAGGGTGTCACAAAGAGGGAAGCCCACACAGAGCCCAGGGCTGGTTTCAAGCCCGACCCCCTAATGCTGTGGTCTTATACCAATGATTACAGCACCCAGCACAAAACAAACACTTGCTGTCCTGATACTATGGACTCCAACATGGATACCTTATTAAAATGAGACCAACCAGCTTCATTGGACCAGGATGAGGTTGTAAAAAAGCAATGCTTAGCAGGAAGTCCTCCACCTTAATACAGGAGGGGCTCATTGCATCAGGCAAATCAGACATGGTCTCCAACATAACAAACTGGGCTGTATGGTTCTTGCTCCCTGAGATGTACCCCATGCTGTGGGAATCTGGACCTTGCTTTTCATGATCCTTTTGTCTTTTGCTGAGGTGAGTTTAGAGTTCCTCCAACTTGTAGCTGAATGACTCAAGGAACTTCTGCCTGGGATCAGGCAAATCAGCCGCTGTCTCATACAAACCAGCTTGGACTAGCTTTTTCTGACATGCTGTATCACACTGTGGGAATCTGTACAATGCCCCTTGCAGTCATCTTATCTACTGGACTGATGCAGACCTGAGTCCTTAGGCAAGCTCAGCACCAGACATATCTGAAGAATTGCTAAGGAACTGAACACCCTTCAAGTGTTTGGCCTTGTGGTGATGTCTACTGTATGCGTGAAACTGTGAAGTGGGCTTTTCTTCCAGTCCCCGTAGTAAATGTCAATTTTAGAGGACAAGAAGTGCAGAGTTCCTTATTCTGTTGTTGATGAACTACTGAGTTAAAATACTGACAGTTGTTCACTTTGCAAAAATAATAAAGGCTGTGCAGGTACAGGTCTTGACTGGTGCCTTACTAATGATATGATGACATCAGTGGTTTACAATGCATTGCATTAGGTCTTTTCAGCAGTGATATCAGGAATGAGAACCAGACTGTGTGATCAGCAGTAAAGAACTGTCAGGCATAAGTAACAGGCATGCTTATGTATCTGGCATGTAACATTATGGTGTCCACTGGAAAAAGTGACTGTATCCCCAAATGCAAGGACTTTCTGAAAGTTTGCCAAGTTCTGAAGAGTCACCTATCCTAAGATCATAGAATGGTTTTGCCTTAAAGTTACTGACATTTTAACATCTTTAAATCAACTTGTTGGCACTTTAACATTTTAAGTATGGGTGTATCTCACATGTACCTTTAGAATCATGCAATGGAATGAAGTTATGTGAGTTTTATTGAACTATGTTCAAGTATATATTTTCAGTTTACATTTCTGGTTTGTTCAAGATAGCAAGTTTCAAATGGGAGAAAGAGCAGTCATCCACCAGTGGTATTTTGTAATTCTGTTTTTTTTTTTCACATTGGAGAAAATTATTTAAAATAAGTTAATGGCAGTTTGGTTAATGATACCAGGATATAAGTACTATTACAGTTTTTAATTGCAGTATAACCATATAGTTTATTTTTCTGAATCACTCCAGAGATAATCTGTAGGCAAGGGCTTCTCATCTTTGAACTCAATGTGAAATGTTTTAAAAAAGAAAAAACAAAAGCCCTAACTAAATATCCATGTTTGTTCACCACATCCATATTTCTGGTTTGTAGCCCAAGGATGCAATTGTTTTTAAGTTATGGCAGAATTGATTCATTTGTGAAATTGATTATTAATATTATTCTGTGCAACTGTTCTGTCTATTATTGGGCACTGTTTATTCTGTTTTTGCATAATTATTACATATAATACTACAGCTCAAATGTAATCAAAGTAAAAGCAGTCTCTGAAGATAGATAGATTTTCCATACATATACATAACTGTGTCATAATAGTGAAGTTACACTAAACAAATGTATTCACTGGTGTAGGAAAACACCATTGGTATTCACCAGTGTATGAAACCACCATTGTGTCATTTTTTTCCTGGGCACATCTGCTCTTTCTTTAAATGACTTTCATATGCCTTAAAAAATGCAGTTCACATTGTCCATAGATGGCAGTTCTAGGATGAAATACAGAAATGCTAAATCTCCACAGCTGTTAATCCCCAAGTTCCATTTCAGACAACAAAAATGTATACCAGCTGCTATATAGGAGGTATGAAATCTGTACATATACATACATTTGCTTCATATTAATCACTGCAGTTATTAATGTGGACACTAAAAAGATAGAAAAGTAAATGAAAAAGCACAAAGAAGTAAAAAAAAAATATCACTACAATATAGAGTTAACTTGTAACAGCATTTGGCAAATTAAATTAAGATTTAAATAGAAAATGTATTTAACAGATCTGTCTTATTGCCATAGAACAGTTTGCCCGTCTGTCTGTGATATTGGTGATCTGAAATCATATGGTCCCCATGGGTACCAAGGCAGTAGGCAGCGAAATGAAGAAAGCAAGACCAGTGGGTGGCTTACTTTCCTGGAGGCTAAACACATGGTAATTGGTGATCTCAGCTTCTTTCCCACACCTGGAAAAGACTGTGAATCATCAGATATGAGACATCAGGAGTTATTGACAGTAAGTGTATTGAAAGCACACGCTCCTGCATCCACTGTGTAAGGCCACCAAGAATATGGGAACAGGCTGAAAGCAAAGAGTCACTACACTCACTAATAGAAGTTTAGGATGCTGGATAATTGATAGCTGAAGGTCTCTGCTGGATACGTGATAGCTGAAGGTCCCAAGTATGTGTGGTAGGCCAGGACCCCACAGGCTGATCTCTCCAATAAGAATGGCAACAAATGGCTTGGGTGGTAGCAGGGAATACCTAAGGTGTCAAGTTGTGTGTGTGTGTATATCTGTGTATACTTATATTTGTCAGCATAAATGTGTGTGTGTGTGTGTGTGTGTGTGTGTGTGTGTGTGTGTGTGTGTGTGTGTGTGTGTGTGTGTGTGTGTGTGTGTACATATATACATATATCAATAAAAATGTTATTCAACATGTGACCTAAGTGGAAAAACCCTATAAAAATGAGACACAAGGTTTGCAGTGAAGAACAGACCCAAGCATTAAGCATTTTCATCTTTCATTCCTTAATGCTGTAGATGCAGTAAGAATGTATCAGAATTGTATTAAAAACCTCCTACACTTGTATGATTATGAGATTGGTTACTAACATTTTGGGATGAATAGAAGAATTCTTTACGGGCGGCCACGGTGGTGCAGTGGTTAGCGTTGCTGCCTCACAGCAAGAGGTTCTCTGGTTCGATCCTCAGCTGGGGTGCCTTCTGTGTGGAGTCTGCATGTCCTCCCTGTGGTCACGTGGGTTTCCTCCGGGTGCTCTAGTTTCATCCCAAAGACATGCTGTAGGTGGATTGGACACTCTAAATTGGCCCTAGGTGTGCGTGCATGTGCATGTGTGCCTTCTGTGGAAGGTTGGGCACTGGGCTGGCAACTTGACACTGTAAAACTCCACTGCCAATCATGAGCAGACAGGTGAGCCACTGTGGCAACCCATAACCGGAAAGAAGAAGAATTCTTTATGTATTCTTATGTGAACGGTTGTAATACAGTTGGACTATTGATTATACTTACTTAGAAGACTATTTAGATATTATGTATCTATATCTATATCTATATCTCTATATGGGTCTGCTTTTAATAACTGAAAGACCGCTTACCAGCAACTGAATTTGCCAAAATTACAACACACTGAACTGTTAATTTACTGAACGATCACACTACCAAATTAATATTTTAACAGAGAATGTATGCACTTGGCCCAAATGGGGAAATTTGTCCTTTTCCCCACTGTAGTGCGATCCTGGAGTTGGAATATTTAGTTAGGGGGGTGTGGGTGGTACAGCCTCCCACATTTGGTGGGTTTGACATACTGCAGTGTGTTTCTTCATTCAGTGTTGGCCAAGTGCAAACTTTCCCTGTTAAAAAATTTAGTAGTGTGATAATTCGGTAAATTTAAAAAATTACAAGCCGTGGTGGTGCAGTGGTTAGCATTGTCGCCTCACAGCAAGAGGTTCTCCCATTTGATTCTCAGCTGGAGCGCCTTCTCTGTGGAGTCTACATGTCCTCCCCGTGGTCAAGTGATGTAAAAGACATGCAGGTAGGTGTGAACGTGAATGGGCGTGCCTTTGTTGAAGGCTGGTCATCAGTCTGGCAATTCGGCACCATAAAAATCCACTGTCCCTAAACAGAGAAATATTTTGCAGGGGAAGTATAATCAGTTTTAAAGGAAGAGATAAGTGTTTATGGTCTGATTTAACAAGGGAAAATGTACCTTTGCAGGTGTGTAAGAAGTGCTCAGTTTGTGAGGATAAGATATTGTGTGTTTGTGTATACGTGTGCATGCATATGTCTGTCTGTACATAAATACTGATTAGAGCCATTTTACCGTGTTCCAAATTAGAATTCATTAGGTTGGAATGTCCAGCAAATGGCCCTAGTAAGAGAGAGAAAGACTATCCCTGGCAAAGTAGGAAGGAATGCCAGCCATATCTTCCCAAGCTGACTTATTCTGGATGCCTCTGAAATTATGGCAGCTATGTAGTCAATTATTAAAGCCAATTATTCTGTCTTTTAATCTTGGCATCATTCTGGGAATGACAAAATACCACTCAAGACTAGTGATTTTCCTGCCTTGGACACGTACAGTAGATGCAATCATAACCTTCTGCATGTCCCTCTTGGTAGAGCTCCCAATGTCAGTCACTTGTACATGGGCCATTATCAGGTCATAGTTATATTTTCCAGGATGGAGGGTTCTAAGAGATATTGTTTTATTCTTAACAAACAAAAAATAATAACTTTCTTTCAATAGCTTGTTCACAATACTCTGTGTAATCCACATGCATGGTGTACTTCGACATCTTGCAGCTGCCCTCTTTGCTTAATTAAAAGTTCCATCAAACTCAGTATGTTAACTTTCAAACCTCAGGTGCATCTTAATTATTTTATTCTTTATTTACTTACATTTATATTTATTTCCATATCACCTAGCTATTAACTTTCTAGACTGCGCCAAACTTTTTCTTTCTGACAACAAATTTTACTGAAAATAGTACAACCATCCAATGACAAGTTTCACACATAATAGCATCCAACTTGTCTAAACTAGCAAAACAGACTTTGGGCAGGATTCATGAAGGCTTGCACGGAGTGTAAGAGACGTGCAACACTCCATGCAAGCCTCGCGATCCAGGAACAGCCCTAAACTCCATGTAAGAGACCAGCTAAAACGTCTCTTACACGGACTGGGCGTGGACATGCTAAATACCTCACTTGCATCCGAAAGGTATGCAAATGAGGTATATTAGCGATCCACGAAGCAGAAACCAGTCCGTGTAGGAGACGTTTTAGCTGCAGAAATGTACTCAGTTGACAACTGAGTACATTTCTGCAAAATCCACAACGGAGCGATGTCAGCTCCAAAAAAAAAGGTTGCATATGATTCAGGCAGCATGCCAATGGCCAAATATGTGGCCATTGGCAAGATAACCCGATGCAAAATTATTAAAAATATAATTTTTAATGTTTAAACCCAGCGCAGCCCCGCGCAAACGGGATGCGCTGTATAAAACCATAAAAAAGAAGGTTATAAACCCACAAATGTGGGTTTCATGCAATACATGGAATGGCAATGCAGGGACCAGCAGACTAAAACCAACATGGCCACCGTATAGTGGTTGCTAAGGGGGGAAGCTGAGTCTAAGACATGTAACTAAGCATTAGTAGGCAATCTCATGTAAATGAGGGTTCGGATACTGAATCTCACAGTCACATAGCAAATGAGCACAGTCTGAGTAGTGTAAGAGATACAAAAGGAGGAGGAATGGAGTAGGAGATAGGTGACATCACAGGGGGGAATGGTAGAAAGAAATGCAGTTCATTGGAGGCCAGTGTAACATGACAGATGACAGGCACAGATCATGGAAAGAGGTGTGCCACTAGATAAGTCATGGAAAGTCAAGAAATGGAAGGTGTACACTGTTACCTACACCAAAGTTTCTTGCTGGCCATGCATGCACACGTGTGCGCACCATGAAGCACGAGTAGGACAGTGTGCATGCGTGTAAGGCAGACTGAGCATGTGGGAGCATGTTGGGAGATGCTTAACACTGTTTGCACGGGTGTGCATGCGTGTAGGGCAGGCTGAGTATGTTGGAGGCTGTTGGCAGACGTGTAACAGTGTTTGCGCGGGTGTACGCGCGTTTAAACCCGAATAAGTAGATTCCGAACCATGTAAGCATGTATGCGCGCGTGTAAGCCACTGTGAGCGTGTTTCAGATAGTATGCACGTTGTTCCCCCCTGAGGAAACAGAGAGGAAAAAGGAAGCAACAGAATTAATAGGAAGCTAGCAGGGATAACTGCTGAAGCTAGCAGGTGAAAACAATTAGAAGCAGGCAATTACACAGGCAGAATAGTAGCCCAGCCCAGCACTTAAAACTCTGCAAACAGTAGTGCAGGATGTTTCCATTAAGAGACACTGCAAGACAAGAGTAAGCTAATAGAAGTGAAAACTGAAAAAGCTTCACTCAGAGCAGAAATGTTAGGGGCTGCCATAGCTGTCATAATGAGACATAGGCGACTTGCTGAGGGTGATGACAATGCAGATGGTGCCAGACAACCCACAGTGAGGAGACGGAGAAGAGTGTACAGGCCCAGGGTCACCTACCATGGGTTACATGAGCTGGAGATAGTAGAGTGCTATAGAGTGGACAGAGAGCTCCTGCAGCAAATTGTTGAGCTGTGCAGGCCACGCCTCACACACAGAACCAACAGAGGGGAACCCATCCCAGTGGAAACCAAGGTATGTGTTGGCCTAAGAATACTAGCAACAGGTACCTTCCAGAGACCAACTGGCGATATGATGGGGATATCACAGGCATCAGCCTCCAGGGTACTACACCAGTTCCTGGATCCATGTCAGTGCATGTCGGTGATCATGTATATTTCCCCAATGCCCGTGAGGTATTGGCCAGCAATATGCGTCTCTTCCAGCAAATAGTGGAATACCCTGAGGTACTGGGTACAATAGACTGCACGCACATACGCATCAAAGCACCAGCCGGTGAGCGGGGTAGGGCCTACATTAACCGCAAGGGCTTCCCCTCCATCAACTTCCAGGTCGTGTGTGATGCCCAGGGCATAATAATGAATGTGTGTGCTGGCTGCCCTGGGAGTTATCACAATTCCCACATCTGGCATTTGACGCAGGTGTACCAGACATTTGCCAATGGGGACATCCCACACGGACACCTAGTGGGGGATGCAGGTTATGCACTGGAGCCATGGCTGATGACACCCATCAGAAACGCACACACACCTGAACAGGAACGCCATAATGAGGCACACGCACAAACACGTAATGTGATAGAGCATGTGTTTGGACTGCTCAAGTCACGGTTCCAGTGTCTGGACACATCTGGTGGAGCCTTGCAGTGCACACCAACTACATGTACCCAAATTGTCATGGTATGTGCTATGCTACATAATATGATCTTGCGAAAACAGCTGCAGCAGGACCAGCATAGGGCCGGGCCAAACAGCCCCCCACCATTGCCAAGGCCATCACAGGCAGAGCGTGACTCGGAGGAGGAACAACCTGAGCCTGCCCCAGTAGGCAGAAGGAGGTGTGCCCAGTATGCCCTGGCCTTGGCAAAGAGGCAACGCATAGCACATACACTGGCTCAGTAGGAACCCTGGGAATGATACCCCTCTCTGACTCACTCATATAGTAACAGGGATGCCTAACATGACACAACCTGCTCTCAAACATGTACAGGGAGTGTAGTATGTGCATCCGACAGAGGCAGCCCTGCAGCACCACCTGAGGCATGATAGCCATGTGCTAAGCAATGTAACACCATCTAGTATATGCAAACATGAAGACCCTGCCTAACATCTCACCCTCACCAAGCATGATGCCACACTATGAAGACAAGAAGATCATGTACAATAATTGGCTGAAGTAATGCAGTCAGTCAAAGGGGAGCCAATGTGTTACAGGCTGGGAAGATATGCGGAGTTTGACATGATGCACCACCTGCTAGGGGTGGCATGCACCTATCATGCCATGCCCCACGGATACCGGCAAAGGCTGTCAGTACCCACAGCATGCCCTGAATAGGAAAGTCTCAAAACACAAACCCAACCTCATAGGTTCTACAAGGGATAGGAACCTAGATGTAATACTACCCCATGACAGATGTATAAACAGCAAGATGTGTGCAGTGTAAACACACACAGTAAGGAGACTGTAGATACCAGTCCTGTAATAGAGAACTGGGCAAGGCTCACATCAGCACCCTAACACTACAAGGTCACACCTCATACTATGCTGTACAGCCGCAAAACATGGAACAAGCTACAAAAGGAGGGTGACTAGCAAGAAATGGCAAGGATAACCACACCCCCATGTTGGTACCACAACAAGAAGCAGCATGGAATATCCATGGTCAAATACCAATGGCTAAAACTGCCTCGCAGTATATAGCCTGCTGCAGACCACTGTCCTAATACCAGGAACAGCACCTGGCCTATGTTGGAATACATGAATATATCAAGCCCCCCAAACCACATTATATTGCTCAACTGAAAATACCCAGACATACACCGGTAGCATTGTACTAGCACCAACACAGTAGGAGAAAATTACCCAGATTCCATAAACCAAAATGCCCAGGAACAATGTACTACTCCCACAAGAGGGTAAGCATACTGGATGTGATAATCAGCAACATGTGTACTGGATGGCAAGATGAGAAGTGTACCCCTCACTGGTAAGACCAGACCATAGAGTAATCACACTGGATATACACACCCTGACCCCAGTCCCTGGCCAGAATACCACAGTGAAAACATGTGTAAAGTATAGGTTGCAGCCCTCAAAACCGATGTTGAATCCACAAAAGGCCCTGTGCAAGTGCAGAATATGGGACACACCACAGAACATGTTATACAGGCATTCCATGAACACAGCCAGGAATGCTTGGAGTATGCAATCACAAATAACAACACACAATGCCATACACGCAGGCATCTGGCATGCTGGCCTCCAGCCATTACCAAACCATGCAAGAGAATGAGGAAGTTACCACATGATAGAGCAAACATAAAAAGGGAAGTAATCACTGACCAGTAGTATGGCAACAACATATGTCCACACATACAATCCACTAAGTCCAGCCACAACAAGTATAATCTATGAATCCAGAGGCAATGTGATGCCAGTACCAAGTACACAGACAACCACAACACCCCCCAATAAATACAAACATATGTGATAGATGCATCCATGTATCCAAACCAGAGGTTGAGCTCCAACAACTCAGTACTGTCAACACTAGTCAGGAGGAGAAGGTAACCACATACACCACAAACCCAGTCCCACATAGACCTACCACAACTGTAAACCAAACACATAAACACAGACAAATATTCCCGGAGGCCTCAATTACAAACACACCACACCAACAGATGCCTCCAAAGTAGAACACAAGCAACCACAACCTTCAAACATAGCACATGCAACGAATAGTACGCAAAGCTGGTGTGCCAAACAGTCACAGGCCCGAAGGAGAAACAACATGCCTGATACAGTCATAATAGGTGTCTGTATAGGCAGACACACAGCTGTCCCACTCACCAGACTGAACAAGGGAAAGGGTAGAGTAAGCTGCTTGTAGGTAGCCGCAAAATTCCACTTAACACAAGTACGCAGGTCACCCCAAAGCAAGCAGAAATATGATGCACTCAATGTCCATGCTGGTGTGAATTACCTGAGATGTACCTCCCTGGTCAACATCAAATGAGACATGGATGGTCCCTCCGAGTATGTACCCCAGGGCGGGATGAGACTGGCTGTGTGCAGCATCCAACCCTCACCAAGAATGATGCCACAGTACAAACACAGAATGCTCATGTTTAACAGCTGGCACAGTTACAGCTGTCAGTCCAAGAGGGTGTAATGTGTGTCTGCTTGAGATGTCAAGCATGACAAGCCATGCTGCTGTTACAGGGATGGCTGTCAGCTGTTACCCATGTGCATCTGGATACTGGATAAGGCCTTTGCCGCCTCCATAGAGCCGTATGTAGGCAAGGCCAAAAAGACTACCCACCACCCTAGAAAACATAAGTGGTAGGAAACATAAGGGTAATGCTGACCAATGCCAGATGTGTAAACTGCAATATGCATGCCCCTGAGGCACTTCCCATTATGGAGAACATTGATGCCTGTCCAGTGACAGAAGCCTGCTGCAGGCCTAGTGATAGCACACCAGCACTACTAGGTTATACCACATACCATGTTTTATGGCCCCAACACCTGCACCAAGACATCAAAGGAGGGGGAGTATCCATATGCAGCACAGACACCCATATAGCCAGGTAACTGACAATGCACAAAGCAGCGGACACCACCCATGTGCACATAACTGTAGTCAAAACCGCTGTACAGTCTGTAGCATGTGACAGACCACACTCTCACACAAGAACCCCACCCAGACATCTGAAGACACTGGACAGTATGAATGTCCCACCAAATACCAGACAATGTACACAAAGTACCACATAGGTGTCAAACCATGATGTATGCAAGGAGTCATCAGGGACCTAGGGACACAGGTCGACATTAATCTGTCATGTGACAGCCACAATGCCAATGTGGCTATGAAGACTGTTGATACTGGACACTGTATCATGAAAGGATTCATATCAACATCAACAGAGGTCACTGTGCCGCTCTACTGTTCCCTTATCAGACCCATAATCTAGTACAATGACTCATATGGGATGTACCATACGTGACACCTGCAGCGGTTCAGAAGACCTCATAGTTACCCCACCAACAGGATAAAAGGTGTGAAATATATGTCATATGCTGCCTGGCTGTAGACACCTCAGCTGACTGCAGTTACACACTGCCTACACAGAGGCATTGTATGTCTGTTGTACCAGGCCATGTCCAACACAGGAGTAATGGACATGCTACACCACAGGAAATCAAAGCCATTGGAGCTGTGAGAGTCACAGATGTCAACCTCAACACATAATGAAATAAGATGTGCTGGAGGGACAGATACATAACCCATAGGCTCCCCACACCCAGAAACAGGATCCCAATCCATGGTAGGCAGAGCCCCTCACTGACACCCCTCAACAGGAATATTGCCAAGTGGATGGATGACCGTACATGTATACTGGGGTTCCCCACTGTGTCACGACCAGACAGAGGCACAGTGAAGAACCTCATAAATGGCCATAATTGAACATAGCAAGGGGTGGTGAAAGACACACACACTCTAGCTAGGCTTACTAATGGCCTAGGGTGTCTAGCCTACTATGAACCCATGAACCTATGAAGATACAACACGTACAGGACACTAAGGATAATCACAAGGCTTACCCAACTGATGGTAGGAACCATGTTGGGCATCCACAGATATGCTCCGAATCACACAGATATTACAAACAACATACCAAACACACACACATATTGCTAACATACAACCTGTCAGGTGCAGTGCAAACACCCCTCCCGAGTGCAAAATACCTATCCCAGCAGATGGTCCCCTGACATTGCAGATGCTGAGGTAACAGCCATCATCTGCAAAGCAGAACACACAGCAGCAAATGTATGTGATGGTGTCCTGTGCTGAGGCCAACATGGACCCCAAGAGTAATGGAATGCAAAATCACACTACTGGCCAATGTCAGCCTTACCACAGGATATGTACCCAAAGAGCAGTGTACAACAACAGTGGTCCATCACAACAAAGGTGTTGCCTGAATGGATACTCTAAACTACCACCCCAGGATCCTGACAAGCTTGTTCTGCACAGCTATGGAAAGGATCAGTATGTACCGCAGACAGAAGGCTAATGTGGACCTACTGATACTGGACCCTACACACTGTGGCTGTTGTAACTGCAGAACCGGCCCCTAAACATATCTGACCCATTTGAAGCAGTCATTAAGGTCATTGATGAGGGCTATGTGGTCCACACAGCGTAGCTGGACTGTGCACATGCTTCTAGACAATACCGTACGTGTTCAGTATGGATATGTTCACCAGCTTAAATATACACCCCTATGTCAGTAGAGGGGTTGCAAAGCAGACCAAGGACAGAACTGACATGGTCAGATATGCCACATCCATGTCAGACTACAAAGCGGATATGAGTGGCATCCCACAAGGCCTGGTCTTGGCCCCCACCCCGTTCTGTATACATGTCCCATAGGTATAGGCCAACATGGAAGGACTGTGACTGAGCATGTATGCAGAGGAGTACAAACAGCCCACCATATCCGACCCCCAGCTGACACAAGCAACCCACAAAAGGGCCACCTACAAACAGACAACTGTAGCCATAGCCATGTCAGCAAGCTAATCGCAGAACTGGGTATAGACAACCACCGTGGATATACAGTAAGTGCCCACAAATTACCACACAGGTGTTAACCCATGAGGCACCTAACATGTAATGTGAGACCTGGGTACAAAAGGTGATAAATATCCTGCACTGGACAAACATGTGTGTGTAGTGTTCGCAGAAACATGTACCATATACCCACCCAAACATGAAGGCTGGCAGATGTAGATAAGGGGAACTCACTCTGGCTCCACAGCCATCCTCCATCAGCATCACAACTGACTACAATAGTCTCTGTGGGATATACCGCAGCAGACACCTCCATCAACTGTAAAGTCCACAACAGTACCCCACCAGGGGTAGCAAAGAGCATGAACAGATGCCATGTGTTGCCTGAGTAAACAAACTGCAGCCCCACACACCGCCATCCTTCCCAGCTACAGGAAATCTGGGCCTGATGTATGAAGCCATGTCCAACCTGGAATGAATAAACATGTTGCACCTTGTACAATCTGAATGGCAGTGAGCTATGCACATGACAGACCTGAACCCCAGCACTGACATACATAGGACAAGCTGTACAGAATGATCCATAACACAGAAGGCACCCCCACACTTCAGTAAACTCCTGGTACAGGTCAGCCAGCGTGCCACATATCGACACCCCTCAAGAGGCATCCTGATGAGTGTATGGGAGATGGTAGGCTACCCTGGGTATCACTGTTATGTCAGAGGTAGACAGAGGCACAGTATACCAACCATGACATATGTAATGGCAAACTCCAGGTACAATGTGTGTCGAAGGACAAACACACCCTGTGACTACCATCAGAAAAGGCCTACGGAACATCGCTAGTGTTTGCCAATGTCCACCCATGTTGTGGAATACACTAGCAATGTTGGACGAGCCTGGTGTGGATAGTCCATATCTGAACATATTGCAACATGGTCATATGTGCACAAATGGCCCCTACACAGTCTGTTGTGCTCACTATGAAGATGTCAAGCAGTGATAGGACTAAAGCCCAGGATACTGTCCACCACAGTGAAAGTACCGAACCAGTACACTATACGGTACTACTGTGTTAGGTCATTATGAAAGTATGTGGAGAACTGTCTGCAATGTATCCCATGCAATTCCTGCAGGCACAGTATAATCCCTGTTGTGGCAGACATGAAGCAGTTGGCCAGTTAGTACACAGCATGACACCCAACACACAATCATAAACGTGCGATACTGTCGAAGGTCACACACACCCAAATATGTGGTGGACTTCAGAGTGCAACATATGGAAAGCTCACACTGGGCATGCTCGCACACTTTGATAAATGAGGCATATGTCAGAAAACATGCCATGGAAAGGCTGAACTGGGCATGCTCACACACTTAGGCCATATCTCCATGTAGCAGTTGGCCACACATATCTGGTATTTGTACGTGTCAGTCCAGGAACCAACCACAACACAGCAATCAGCCCAGTGCACACAGTAAATGACCACAGAGACATAAGTGATATAGTGGATCCCCGTCATATGCAAACATCTGCCACAGATACACAAGTTGGTCATAGGAACAGGGAATGCTATGGCAATAAAGACCTGCAAACAGTAGAACAGCACAACAAATATTGTGCATCCGACAATTGAACATATGGGTGTAGAGGTCAATACTAGGCTTCTTGCCCCAGGGAATGACAGCTCAGCCAGAGTGTGCTTGGCATCTGCATCCCCAGGATAGTAGGCTACCGTGCCACTGTAAAGTAGGTCACAGAAGGCAACATGTGAGGCTAGTGAGCTGTGCCTCTGTCAAGCAGGGGCACCGTGGAGGTCTCAGGGATTGAATGTGCTAAGCCACAGCCATGTTGTCGGTGTGTGCTGTGAGAGGGTTGCTGAGGATCTCCGACAGTAGGTGTCCGTCAATAACAGACTGAGGGGAGCCCTATCTGCATTCTCTGGACGATTCCACTGTCAACACGGTGTTGTAATGAGTATGTGTGAATGAAGTGCCATGCTGGAACTGTCCACAGATGTCCTCCCTCTGTGGGCTACAGCTCTGCAATGTATTAGGTCACTCAGTCTGTTGAACGGCGCATATATGGCCGGTGTACAGCTGACAGGTGTCTTGTTGTGGAGCAGTCATGGGTATATGTGGGATAGCATGACCAATGCAAACTGTACACATGCTCATAGGATGCAATTGTCAAGGATTATGCTGAGTGGCCAGTATAGTCCTCCAGCATGGGTCCTCTGAAGTCATCCACCCCAGTCTACACAAGTGTAGAGTCTGACTGTGCTAAACACAGTTTGTGTGCAGTGACAACCTTGCCTGGGGGTGGAGATGAGATATGGATGTCCAGGGAAAGGTGGGTATGGTCAGATATCAACAATGGTGGTCTACCTCTGGTGTGGAACAGTGAGTACCCACGTTGCAGATGGACAGGTGCAATATGTATTCACCCATGTGGCTGTGGTGTGTGGTTCTGCCATAGCACATGGACCCACAAATTGTAGTGGCTGTAGGGTAAAGTGGTAGAGACCTGAGTAGTTCTCACACACAATATGCCTGTACCTGATGTTAACAACTGGAATGGTGTATGTGAATACCTGCATATCCTGGCACTGTTCCCAGGGAAGCTAAGTGTGTGTCCTGGATGTGGGTGTGGTGTTCTGGACTGGTTGTGTTGTGTGTTACAGGTCCTGCGGTCCCAAAGCATGGTATAGAACATAACCTGCCAGTGCGATGTGCATATCTGACCCTGATGTAGGTGGCTGCAAATGCATATATATGCTATCCCCCACCTGACAGGTAGTACTACATCTACATACCTCTGTAGAAATAAAGATGTCAGCACCCTAGAAATACTACAGGTGCAGAACAGATGTCCAGTAATTCTGCTAAATGCGTCTCCCTCAAGTGTCATAATATAGTTAGGTAGGGGTTCGAATCCTGCAAATGCTCAGTGTGTGTGTGTGTGTGGGTGAGTGGGGTTTGTGTGTGTGAAAGGCTGTGAGAGGGAAATGTCCCTTTTGGCAACTGGGAGAACACACTACAGGATGCACACTCCCCTTTCTAAACACAGATGATGTCAGCACTCTATAAGTACAGCAGGAGAAGGGAAGCCTCCCAGTAATGCGAATAGCGCACTCTGCTAATGCGTCCGTCTCGAGTGTCATAACATAGTTAGGTAGTGGTTTGAATCCTGCAAATGGCAAGTGTGTGTATTTGGATGAGGGGGGTTACTGTGTGTGTGCAAATTTGTGTGAGGGAAATGTCCCTTTTGGCAACTGGGAGAACACACTACCGGATGCACACTCCCCTTTCTAAACACAGATGATGTTAGCACCCTATAAGTACAGCAGGAGAAGGGAAGCCTCCCAGTAATGTCAATAGCGCATTCTGCTAATGCGTTTCTCCAGAGTATCGTAATGTAGTTAGGTAGGAGTTTGAAACCTGTAAATGGCATGTGTGTGTGTGTTTGGATGTGGGGAGGTTGTGTGTGTGTGCATTTCCGTATGAAAAACATGTTAGTTTTGGCAATCAGGAGATCACACTACCTGATGCACATTACCCTTTCAAAATACTGATATTGTCAGCACCCTATAAGTATAGCCAGAGAAGAGGAACTATTTAGTAAATGGAATAGTGCACTTTGCTGATGCGTCTCTCTCACGTGTCATGACTTAGTTAGGTAGGGGAATGAATCCTGCAAATGAATCTTGCTGATCCCTGGGCTTTGTTTTTAGTTCCTGTTACTGATCCATTGCCTTATTAGGGAGGAGGGAAGTTTCTTTGCTTACCAGTGGGAGTGGGAAGCACTGAGCAGCCTTTCTGTCCGATTTGGTGAAGCTTCAGCCGGAAACTAGTAGTCCATTGGTCGTTTTGGGCCAATTCCTAGCTCCTTTCAGCCCCCTGCTATAAAACACGCATTTTTCCAGCTTGTACCAACTCAGCACAGATCCTCGTGGTGGCCTGCAGAGTGATCCAAGCAGCAGAGAGCTAAAGAGAGACTTTCTACCAGATATAAGTATTTTTGTGGCTTTCCCACTGTTATTAAGCTAGCGACTGCATTTCGCCTGTTTTATTGCTACTTTAAGTGATTTCTGCATTTTACACTGCTTATTGCACTTTAAGTTACTAATTGTTGCAATTTGTTTCTGTAGGCTACACACTAAAGTGCGCTAGCCGATTTACAGCATTTACTGTCTGTTTTTCCTTGTCTCTGTAATAAAACAAAAAAATCTCTTGTTTTCTCTTGTTTTTCATTACTGAACTAGAGTAGTCCAGTTTCAGAGTTGCTGATCCTGGGCTTTGTTTTTAGTTCCTGTTACTGATCCATTGCCTTATTAGGAGGAGGAAGTTTCTTTGCTTACCAGTGGGAGTGGGAAGCACTGAGCAGCCTTTCTGGCCGATTTGGTGAAGTTTCAGCCGGAAACTAGTAGCCCATTGGTCGTTTTGGGCCAATTCGTAGCCCCTTTCAGCCCTCTGCTATAAAACACGCTAAACACGCATTTTTCCAGCTTGTACCAACTCAGCACAGATCCTCGTGGTGGCCTGCAGAGTGATCCAAGCAGAGAGCTAAAAGAGTGACTTTCTACCAGATATAAGTATTTTGTGGCTTTCCCACTGTTATTAAGCTAGCGACTGCATTAGCCTGTTTTACTGCTACTTTAAGTGATTTCTGCATTTTACTTTTATTATTGCACTTTAAGTTACTAATTGTTGCAAATTGTTTCTGTAGGCTACACACTAAAGTGCCAGCCGATTTACAACATTATAGCATTTACTGTCTGTTTTTTTCCTTGTCTCTGTAATAAAACAAAAATCTCTTGTTTTTTCCAGTTTACTGAACTGATCCAGTTTCAGAGTTGCTGATCCCTGGGCTTTGTTTTAGTTCCTTACTGATCCATTGCCTTATTAGGGAGGAGGGAAGTTTCTTTGCTTACCAGTGGGAGTGGGAAGCACTGAGCAGCTCTTTCTGTCGATTTGGTGAAGTTTCAGCCAGAAACTAGTAGTCCATTGGTCGTTTTGGGCCAATTCCTAGCTCCTTTCAGCCCCTGCTATAAAACACACTAAACACGCTGCTTTTCCAGCTTGTACCAACTCAGCACAGATCCTCGTGGTGGCCTGCAGAGTGATCAAGCAGCAGAGCTAAAGAGTGAATTTCTACCAGATATAAGTATTTTTGTGGCTTCCACTGTTATTTAAAGCTAGCGACTGCATTTCACCTGTTTACTGCTACTTTAAGTGATTTCTGCATTTTACACTGTTTATTGCACTTTAAGTTACTATTGTTACTAATTGTTGTTTCTGTAGGCTACACTAAAGTGCGCTTAGCCGATTTACAATTTATAGCATTTACTGTCTGTTTTTCCTTGTCTCTGTAATAAAACAAAAAAATCTCTTGTTTTCCTGCCTTACTGAACTAGAGTAATCCAGTTTCAGAGTTGCTGATCCCTGGGCTTTGTTTTAGTTCCTGTTACTGATTCATTGCCTTATTAGGGAGGAGGAGTTTTCTTTGCTTACCAGTGGGAGTGGGAAGCACTGAGCAGCCTTTCTGTCCCTGTTTGGTGAAGTTTCAGCCAGAAACTAGTAGTCCATTGGTTGTTTTGGGGATAGCTCCTTTCAGCCCCTGCTATAAAACACGCTAAACACGCGTTTTTCCAGCTTGTACCAACTCAGCACAGATCCTCGTGGTGGCCTGCAGAGTGATCCAAGCAGCAGAGAGCTAAAGAGTGACTTTCTTTCTACCAGATATAAAGTATTTTTGTGGCTTTCCCACTGTTATTTAAGCTAGCAACGCATTTGCCTGTTTATTGCTACTTTAAGTGATTTCTGCATTTTTACACTGTTTATTGCACTTTAAGTTACTAATTGTTGCAAATTGTTTCTGTAGGCTACACACTAAAGTGCTTAGCCGATTTACAGCAATTACTGTCTGTTTTTTCCTTGCCTCTGTAATAAAACAAAAAATCTCTTGTTTTCGCCTTACTGAACTAGAGTAGTCCAGTTTCAGAGTTGCTGATCCCTGGGCTTTGTTTTAGTTCCTGTTACTGATCCATTGCCTTATTAGGAAGGAGGGAAGTTTCTTTGCTTACCAGTGGGATGGGAAGCACTGAGCGCCTTTTGTCTGATTTGGTGAAGTTTCAGCCAGAAACTAGTAGTCCATTGGTCGTTTTGGGCCAATTCCTAGCTCCCTTCAGCCCCTGCTATAAAACACGCTTAAAGCTGCAGGCCGATGATTTAAGCCGCGACCACTGTTGCACAAGAGCAGCGGGCGGTTAAACAAGGTTAAACTATTTGGGCCATCTAAATTCCACTCTTCAATTTTCCTTAAAACTACCTTCCTCGAGCTGTACTGCTGATCTAACCAGCATATCCTATAACTGAAAAGTTCATCTCTACTTGATTCCCAAGTAGACTATTCTCTATCTGTAAAGCCTAGCACTTACTCCTACAGTACTTGCACCTTGATAAAGCACTCTTATTATAGATAGTACCCCACCAGCCTAAAACCCACTTCCCCGGAGTCCTTTGAAAGTCTCTTTATCTACTACTTCTAGTATGTCGAGGGATCAGTTGCTAGTGTCCTCTCCAGCTCAACTGGTGAACCTGGGAATATTGAGGCAATGTTACAACTGCCTCATGTACACAGACAATCCTCTCCTTCTCCCACAAAACACAAATACATGCGAGAGATGCAACTATATGGCCAAACTGGAGGCTGAGCTCTCTCAACATAGGACTGGCAAGACCAGACAGGAGGAGAAGGTAACCACACACACATACCCAGCACATGGTACCATCACAACTTCAAATCATACACATACTCACACAAAGACATACTCGGAGGCTCTGATCAAAAAGTTCACAAAACAGCAGAGGCCACCAAAGCAGACACCCAAACAACTACCACCTCACGACCCAACACATGCAACACATAGACCACACAGTCAGAGTGTCAAACAGTCACAGCCCTTAAGGCCAAACAAAATGCCAGACACACTTGTCATTGGTGATTCCATAGTCAGACACTGGCGCCCCGCTCACCAGACTGAGTAAAGAGAAGGTCACAGTAAGCTGCCTGTCAGGCTAGAATCCGCCACATAACGCAGCACTCAGGTCTCTCAACAGCAGGTACAAGTGCGACTCAGTCATTGTCCACGCTGGTGTCAACAACCTGAGACGCCCTGGACTACATGAAAAGGGACATCGAGGAGCTCTCTGATTATGTAGCCCAGGCAGGTATGACCCTGACCTTGAGCAGTATCCTACCTTCACCTAGAATGATGCCACAATACAGTGATAAGATGATCAGCTTTAATAATTGGCTTAAATTCTGGTGTCATTCAAAGGGGATCAATGTCTGTCCGCCTGGGATGACATGCTGGACAAGCCACGCTGCTTAGGGACGGCTTGCACCTGTCACCCCTGGGCTTCCGGATATTGGCAAAGGCTCTTGCACCCCATAGTGCCTTTTTAGGCAAGGCTCAAATTCTAAACCTACCACCCTAGAACACCAAAAGGAAAAAAACTAAGGGTAATGCTGCTCAATGCCAGAAGTCTCAATCTCAAGATGCACGCACTCGAGGCCCTTCTCAATATGGAGAACATCGATGTCTGTGCTGTGAAGAAACCTGGTTCAAGGCTCCTGAGAGCACCCCAGCACTAACAGGTTTCACCTCATATCATGCCCCCGTTCCCCAAAGACAACACCAAGAAAGGAGAGGGTGTCCATTCATATAAGGACACCCACACCTCAAGGTTGGTGGCAACGCATGATGCATCGAACCATCCAGGTGCAATTAACCATAGGCAAGACTGCTCTGCAATTTGTAGCATGTTACAGGCCACCCTCTCAAACTCAGGAACCCCATGGCCTTCCTGAAAACATTGAGGGGATAAATGTATCTCCAAGCACCATCATACTAAGCGACTCTAACCACCCTAATATAGACTGGTGATACTACTCAAGCCCGATCACTCTAACCCCTAGATTCCTGGAGTTCATAAACTCAAATGCCATGGAACAACTAGTCACCATCCCCACAAGAGGAGAAAACATACTTGATCTCATCATCACGAACATGGGATCAAAATCAACACAGAAGTATACCCCTCACTGGTGAGATCAGATCATAAACTAATCTGCTGGAGGTCCTCATCCCGCCCCACCTGAAACAAACAAAGACCACAGTGAAAAAACTTCTCAAAAGCCGATTTCACACTTCTAAAAACTAGTGTGGTCTCCTTTAAGGCCCCTGAGCCAGTGGTAAACATTACTCAAACTGCTGAATCACTTACAAATGCCTTCTACCAGCACCTACAGGACTGCATGGATCAGGCAATCCCAAACAAAACTAAGACTCTCTGTACCAAAGGCAAGCGTCAGTCTGGTGGACCCCAGCCATAAACAAGCTCTACAACAAAGGAGAGGAGGAAGCTACTGAAGATAGAGCAAAATCCTTGAAAAAGAACACCTTTGATCATTATAAGTAAAAAACTAAGAGCTCTCATAAAATCATCCAAGGCAAATTTTGAGGGAAAAATCGCCAAGGACTCTAAAGAGAATCATAAGGCCTTCTTTAGCTATGTTAGAAACCTAGGAGGAAACCTCCAGATCTGCTCAGCATTAGTTCATATGATGTGAAAATTACTGTACCTACACACATTGCCAACATACTGGCTGACAGGTTCAGTGGAAACTTCCCCCTCCCCAAAGGAGAGATATCTATTCCAGAGGATTGTAGCCCCCAAACATCTCCAACGCCCAGGTGAGAACTGCATTCACTAAGGCAAAAAACACAGCATCCATGGGACCGGATGGTGTCCCGGCTGTGTGCTTCATGAACTCAATGAGGAATTAAACCCACAGTTAGGACAGCTGTTTAATCTTAGCCTCACCTCAGGATATGCACTAGTGGCGCACGGCGACTGTGGTCCCACTTCATAAGGGGTGCCTCCACAGACCCGGGAAATTACCGCCCCATTAGCTTGACAAGCCTTATCTTATCTGCAAAGCCATGGAGAGGATCATAATGGAACTCATAAATAAAGACATAGGAACTTGCAGACTTTGGATCCAACTCAGTTTGGCTTTGTCAAAGGCAGATCCCTCTTAAACTTGGTTGACTTTTTCAGACAGTCACCAAGGCCATTGATGAGGGAAAGGCAGTCCATACAGCCTACCTCGACCTGGCAAAGGCCTCGACACAATACCCCACTCAGGTATCATCGAAAAACTCATCAGCTTGAATGTAAACCCATACATCACAAGATGGGTTGCAAACTGGCTAAGTGACAGAACCCACAGGGTCAGAGTTGCTGGAGCCATGTCAGACTCAAAGCCTGTCACACAGGTCCCACAGGTCAGTCCTGGGTCCACTTGTTCGCATCTACTTTTCTGAAGTACAAGCAAACACAGGAGGTTATGGCTGACAAAGTTTGCAGATGACTGCAAACTGGCCATAGTCGAAAACACATCTGACACAGATATCCTCCAGAAGGGCCTCACAGAAATGGATAACTGGTGCCAGAGCCATGGCCTGAAGTTAACGCCAAAAATGCATAGTCATACCCTTTGGGAAAAAGGCTACCCTAGCTACCATATAGGTGGCAATCCACTGAGCACAGAAAAAGTCATCAGGGATCTGGGGACCCAGGTTGACAGTAGCCTTTCGTTTGACACTCATGTTGCTAAAGTAGTTAGGAAAACCTTCTATATCACCCACCTGATCATGAAGGGATTCACATCTAGATCAAGGGAGGTCATCGCCCCTGTACTCATCACTATTAGACCTATGATTGAGTACAATGCTCAGAATGTATCTGACCAGACACCTGCTGCAGCTTGAAAGGGCCCCAAAGTTCCCCCCCAAAAAGATAAAGGGGCTCAAAAATATGTCTTATGCTGCCCGACTGAAAGAACTCCAGCCCTATTCAGTCTCATACCGCTTGCTCAGAGGTGACCTGTGCCTGACATATAAGGCCATGTCAAACCCAGATTTGATGAATATGCTTCACCTCAAAAATCTAGATCCCTCAGAACCACAAGGGCGGGAGACTTAAACCTTGACACAGTTATAAATAGAACGTGCTGGAGGGACAGATTCATCACCCAGAGACTCCCTATGCTGTGGAACAAAATCCCGGTACATGTGAGGCAGAGCACCTCTCTGGTCTTGTTCAAGAATCTTGACTTTGAATGGATGGATTGTGCAGATATACTACCCCTATTCAGCAGCGTCACTGCTTGACAGGCAGGCAGCAAAATGAGTTTTTTTTTTTTAACTTCAAAGAGGTGGTGGCCACATATTAACTATGGGCTAGGCGTATAAATGCCCTTGGGCAGATAGCCTAGTATGAACCTATGAACCTATGAACCTATGAAGTGTGCATGTGTGTGGGGGTAGTAGGGTGTGTGTAAATGCAAGTGTGTGCGAACGGATCCTTTTGGCAAATACTACAATACACCAGATGCTGCATACTCCCCCAGTAAACACAGGGGATGTCACCACACTATCAGCACAGCCAAACAGGGCTAGTTGGCTAGTAATGCCAATAGTGTGCTCTGCTACTGTGTCTATTACCATTGTCAGAGTACAGATAGGTATGTTTTGGTAACCCACAACTGTCATGTGTGGTTGTGTCACACAGTATGACCTTGTGTGGGTGTTTGTACATAACAATGCATGCCATTGCCTAAACCAGCAATGGCATTGCACACATGATGTATGTGTGTGACACATACACATAAATACCTGTGACCTGCAGTAGTTACCATGTCTGACACATGCTTCGAGTGGATAAATGGTATTTGCAATGTATACCAATATGACTGTGTCTTACTGTGCAGGGTCCACATGTGGTATGTCTCTATACAGTGTGGGTGTCTATGGTGAAAGAACTACAGCAGGGGATACACATCTGGTCTGGCCCATATAGTGTACATGTAGTCGATGTACAGGTGCTGCATGTTCCCACCTGTTGTGGTAGTGGTAACATGTCATTCCACTGCAATTCGGTGACCACATGCTGTGAACCCTTCAACTAGTGTGTTGTAGCTACAGTAATGCTCACACACAATGTTTGGCTGGATACAGTCCGGCCATATAAACACAGTTCTTGAGACTGTCATATTGCCAGTGTTGTTATGGAGGATAGGTGGTCTTCCTGTGTATGGGAGGGTTGTGTGTGCCAGGCTATGAACCAGATGGCAGTCTGACACACTGTTAGCTGCACATGAGTAGGCCCTGATGGTTTGTGCTGTGCCAACAACCTGGAGGTGTGTGTATCTGTGCTACCTTGGGATACCACCCCCCTATCCATGTGTGTTATATGTGTAGGGGACAACAGGCATGGTATGGGGCATAACCTGTCAGTGATGGGTAACACCTGTGAGCCATGAATCATGAATCTGGTACTGCACAGACATTGCAGTTCACCGTGCTGAGGGCAGTGTCTGGTGCATGCATCTTCTGGTGTACACTGCTGTTGTTGTGTAGCAGCACTGTTAGTGTCCTAACCTGTGTGATACCCATGGAGGTCGCTATGTAAACCATGTCCTGCAGCATAAGGCAGTATGTGTGTACCAAGGAGCTTTGCCATTATACATCGGGCCATGGGTGTCACGTGCAAGATGACCCTTGCACATCATTGTGGCTTCCCTAGCATGTAAGCACACGTTGACAGCCAGTGGATACCCTATGAATGACAGTGGAGACTGAGCATAATGTAGACATACAACACCCTTCCCACATATAGTGGTAGAATACCTGGTGAGGGTATGTTGGCAACCAACATCAGGCTCATACTGGCCTGTGCCACATGCTGAGAGATCCATTCTATGTTCCCTATCATGTAGTCCAGGGAGGTATGTCTCAGGCAGCCATACTGGCATGGTCAATGAGTGAGTCATATCTGTCCATGCCTCTGACTGACCTGTATGCATGTGTGCTGTGGTGGACCATAGTGCCCCTGAGGCATATCACTGTGACATTCACCAGATACAGCCTGTTGAGTGGGACCCCAGTGCAGCACACAAGACAGGTACCTGACATGTCTGTAGCAGGTGTGTTGTGTAGCCCTACAGGCTGTGAGTGTGTGGCACAGGGGATGTGCGTGCCATGTGTGGCATGTGCTCTGTTCTGACAGAACATATGCCTGTGTGCCAGCTGCGGAGGTGTGTGATGACCAGGCAGGCTGCTATTCTGAGTCCCCACGTATTCCCCAGTGTGTTCAGCATGCTGACAGTGCGTGTCAATGTCTGACTTGTATTGTAGTCACTGTAATATATTTTATTGATTTATTTATTTATCCTACATTTGTTGACTGGGATAGTCCGACTGGATGCATGTCCATTTCAGGAGGCCGTGGAGACAAGCTACGAGGGTAGCAGATACAGCATTACATAATACTAGCATTACATATTACAAACAGATTATTTACAGAGATTACATAAGTAAGCAAGTCAAACATGTTCCACAGGTTAATGTTAGTCCTGAGCACGTCAGGATTAAATTATAATTACACAGTAAAGTGGTTCACAGATTTTACACATTCGAGATAGCCAGGCTTGATACATTGACATAGCCAGTTAAGTGACAAATGTTGTTTGAGTCTACTGTTAAATTGATCTAAGGTAGACAGTAGGGTAATATCAGCTGGAAGTGAGTTCCAGGATCTACTTACAGGGTTTGCAAAGAGAGAATCACCGGCTGTGTTATTAAACCTGCTAGTCTGAAGTAGTAATTTGTTAGAGGATCGAAGCGGTCTAGGATTGTTATAGGGGGTGATAATATTTGAAGTGCAGGATTATTGTCTGGATTACAGAGGATTTTATAGGCCATAATCAGTTGGTTATACTGTATTAGGCTGGGTATTGCAAGCCAACCAAGCTGATTTAGATTGATGCAATGATGTGTCCTACAAGACAGCCCAGTGGCAAACCTGGCAATGTGGTTGTAGCAAATTGAGTGTTTGTTAAGGACAGTCTTGTTCAGATTCGAGTAGAGGATGCACACAGAAGGGTTGAAACAAGGTGTGAGCGAGCTATGGCACCTTTAGCTGGAGGGGCTAGGAAGGCTTTAATTCTGTAAAGTGACCCTAGTTTTCTATTGATGGCTTTGATACTCTGGTTAACATGTAGGTCACATTTGAGATTATTGTCTATGATGACACCTAATAGTTTCTGAGATGGGTCAGGGGAGATTATTGTGCCATCAGTTGATGTTATGGTAACGGTGAAAGTGGTAGACCTACGTGTTGGTGAAATAACAGCAGTTTAGTTTATTTGGGATTTAGGATCAGATGATGTTCAGAAAGCCAGTTTTCTATTGTATTAAAGGTGGTCTGGGTAGCTGACCATAACTCTACTGGAGATGTGGCTGAGCAGATCAGAGTAGAGTCTTCAGCATATTGGATACAGCTGACTTTTGGGATGACAGTATAAAGGTCGTTAATGAAGATGGAGAACAGCAAGGGCCCTAGTATAGAGCCTTGTGGTACTCTGAGGGTGTTAGGTAGAAGGTTAGAGAGTTTGTTCTGCCAGAGGCCAGCCTGCTGTCGACCATGCAGGTAGGATTGAAACCATTGGAAGGCTCCAGTATCTAGACAGTCTTTGCAGGGTGTGGAGTACAAGTTGGTGATCAACCATATCGTATGCCTTTGAAATATCCAAAAAGAGGGCTGCGGATATAGAATTATTGTTGCAAGTATGGCTTATGGTGTTAGTAAAGGCTAGGAGGCCTGCAGTAGTGCTGTGATGAGGACGTAAGCCATGCTGAGTGTCTGCCATAATGCAAGTTTGGATTAGGTGGTGCATGACTTGTCTATGACAAAAGTTTCCATAATCTTTGCAAGTGGAGTGAGTATAGCTATTGGCCTATAGTTGGAGACTTCAGTAGAGCTGCCTCCTTTGTGAAGTGGGATTACATATGACATTTTCCAGATGGTGGGAAAGTTAGATTCTAACATGGTTCCTTTGATTACCTTTGAGACTGGGTAAGCAATAGCATCATCTGGTTTTGATAGGTACTCGGCAGGGGGTTGATCAGCAGAAAGTGTAGTGGGTTTCACTGTTTCAATCAAGGTACGGAGAAGTGAAGTGGTGACTGGTTGGCAGCTGGACGCAAGTAGTTTTCTATTGGTGCTACTTTCAGGACCAGAGGAGCTAGGAGGTAGATGGCTAGCTAGGGCCTGAAATGTCTCAGTAAAGAACTGGTCAACACTATCAGGAACATCTTCAGGGGTATTATCAATAGTAGCAGCAGGGATTGGGGTTGACGTTTGTCCAGGATGTAGTATATATGACATGCCACCTGACAGGGTATGGCATTACTGGGTTCAGAGAGACCAGTCCCCAGATTGGCTGTGTGGTGGCATCCCACACATGTGTTGTACGTTCCTGGCCAAAGGTAATGGCTGACTGCATACATGTGGCAGCTGTGACAATGACACATGACTCACATAAACCACAACTGGACCATAGCGGCGATTCACAGGTTACCTTTGCACATGCTACCCTAGTAGTGTGATTGCCATGGTGAGTACCAACACATAGGGCCAATGGGGAACAACATACTGAAGGTGTGTATGTGTGGGTGTACCACTACTGTTTCATAGCACTGACATATATGACTGCACATGTGGGTAAATGCCAGGTAAGACATGTGCAATGTGTCACAGGCAACGTACATGCGTACAGGACAGACAGTGACGTTCTGTCATGTGTAAAGTTGACATACGTAAATGCGCTATGCAGATGTCACTAGAAGTCTACAGAAGAACTGTTACTCTGCATTGCAGGTGTAAGCAGTGTTCCAGGGAACCCCAAGCGAACATGCATGCAAACAAAGCTACAGTAAACAGGGCTGGAAGTAGTGCATTATACAACAAAGAAGGGGTAACAATAACAGTAAGTAACAATGCAGATATGTAGGCACTATCAACATGTACCCAGGAATACGCAGCGCAGATGCCCATGGTAGAACTGATATTATGTCATACTCATTTGTGATTTGGATTACATTGGTACTGCACACATATCTACATGCGCCAACATCCACATGGCATAGTTGTTGTGGGCAACTTGACACCATTACTGTACATGTCCACCATTGCATATCACTACTTGCGTTAGCTTTCCCCCTGTGCTACCCATGTATGCGGCTATCTGTTGACAACCTTACCACCGGCATGCAATTATGTGCAGCTGTTATACTTTGGTATGTACTATGGGTGCAGATAATTCAGGACATTCATACAGTTACTGCAGCAGGCATGCTGGGATAAACACACAGTCATAGCAGCACACTGTACTGTTACCAACATGATACTACTAATACACTTCTATGTAGTCCCCCTGTGCATCAGCAACGTGTTTACATGTTCCCGCAATGATGTTGGAGATTGCAGGAGGTGGCACAGTGTCATCATATGCACAGGGTGTGGATTAGGTATGCCTGAGTCAGCCACTGATACCACCAATTGACATGTGTGTGTATGTGTGTTGGTGAGGGGCAGCAGTACAGGGTGGGGCAGTGTTGGTGCAGTGTGTGCATGTATGTGGTTGCCCTAGGTGTTAACATTTCACATGTGTGTATGCATGCACACAGTTTCACCTCATGGCTGCCATATACAGGGGTGTGTGGACAGCCACAGACTGCACCTGGCAGGCCATACAGATCAGTGTCTGTGTGCACGGACATGGTACCTGTGCCTGGCAGGGGTGCTACGGACCGTATCCAGTACAAAGCCAGACTGGGTACTGTCATCAGAAGCGGGAGTGTGTTGACTGGACACAAGTCCCTGTTGGGACTGTCCAGAGCCACGTGCACGTGGTCTCCTGGGGCGTTCCGATGACAGCACAGACCCAGCATTGCTGGGGCTGCTGCTGGCACTATGGGGGCATGAGCGAGCCTGTTGTCGTCCGCGCCGACTGCCAGCTGCTGCTGCTGCCGGCATACAGCCACGTCGACGCCGCAAATGCCCACCATTGCCCTGGCTCATGGACATCTGGTTGTGGAACTGCTGTAATATGTCCTCACAACGTCTGTCTATGACATCGGTGAAGTTACGAATAGCATCCGCAATGTCACGCATACTGTCTGTCATGGCTGTGCGACATGCTCTCAGCTCCCTCAGACCCTGTCTGGTGTACCTTTCCATATGTGACTGTGCCTGCATGACAGTCTGAAACATAGCTGAGGTTGACAGACCTCTTTGGGCACGTCGGCCAGAGGCAGTACGCCCACGGATGCTCCCACGAGAACCCATGGGCAACTGTCTGTGTGGTACCATCGGAGGACCCTGCCCATGGCTGCTGTGTGGGGATGCATGTGCCACAGGTACCACATTACCCTGGTCTATGCCCACTGTATCCTGTCCATCACCTAGGGACAATGGTGACAAAGGATGTACAGGCAGGATGACTGTGCGCAATGATGGGGTTGACAGCTGTGTACTGTCAATTGGCTGACCAATGGCAGACCCTGACACACCTTCCTTTACCATTACACAAATATCATCATTACCAGTAGCCGTGGCACAGGATTCAGGTTCCCTGCTGCAGGTCACCAGAGCAGCCCCAGAACCTGTGGGAGGAAGACAGGAAACACAGTTTACAGTCTCCAGACATTGTTACCAGTGATGCACTTGTACACACATGCACACATGCACACATGCACACATGCACACATGGACACATGGACACAGGCACACATGCACACATGGACACAGGCACACATGCAGACATGCACACGTGGACACATGCACACAGGCACACATGCACACAGGCACACATGCACACATGCAGACATGCACACGTGGACACATGCACATGTGGACACATGCACACATGCACACGTGGACACATGCACACGTGGACACATGCACACATGGACACATGCACACATGCACACGTGGTCACATGCACACATGGGCACATGCACACATGCACACATGGTCACGTGTACACATGCACACATGCACATGCACACATGCACACGTGGACACAGGCACACATGCACACATGCACACATGCACACATGCACACGTGGACACAGGCACACATGCACAGATGCACACGTGGACACAGGCACACCTGCACACATGCACACATGCACACATGGGCACAGGCACACCTGCACACATGCACACATGCACACCCTGCAGTATACACACAGAGCACTACTGAGTTACACTACTGTTACTAGCATTATCAGGACTATTATAGGTTATGTTAAACACACTCACCAGCATGGGTGGCCTGTCTTGCTGTAACCCTGGAGGGACCTGCAGAAATGATGTGATTAATGTCAGTGGGTACAACTGTGCCATTGATATTGCATATGATACTGTGTACAGAACAGTCAAGTGTACATATGGCATATTACCTGCATGCTCCATGTCGTGCTGCTGTGTGGAACCAGCCTCCATCATAATGCAGGTGTACTGCTGTTGGTGTTCCGGGGCTGGAGCCACAACACTTAGGAGTAGCCCCTCCAGTCTGGTGAGGGGGGGATGTGTGGCCACCCCACCTCCTGTGGCGACCTGTTGCCTGTGGATATCTGATGCACGCTGCCGGACACTTCAGATTAAATCACTGCAGTGATGTCGTACCTGCTCATATGTCCTGTTATGCGTGCCAATATCATTTACCCTACGGACAAGGTCTTGCCACAGTGCAGCCCTCTCCTGCTGATTCTGACTGGTGCGGGAAAACAGGATGTCATACTCCCACACCAGGCTCTGGTGGATCTCCTCATCTTCCGCCACAGAGTAGGCGGGGTTACGCTGTCGTGCCATCTCCCTGGAAGAGAACACAAACAGGATATCAGCAGATATGCATGTCAGCAATATATGGCACACATACTATACATGATACTCATGTGTAGTGATATACTACTACTCCCATATGTTGCATGTGTGTATGTCGTGGTGGATACACAGGTACATGGCCAGATATCAGTGCTCAGCCAACACCTGTGCAACAATACCTGCCACATTCCACACAACATAGTAGCATGCCCCATCGGTCAGCACACACTGACAGGTGCAATGCACAACCTCACTCTGGGGGTTCATCCCAAGGTACTGTATGTGGGACACCGTCCACTACTGTGATGTGGACAGAAGTTACTCGGCCTGGATATACATATCCCACCACCACCACCAGCACAGTAGACTACTTTGATATGTATGTGATTAGACAGTTATTCACTTGCTGGGACTGAGATGGTATCCATGCAGCACACTGGGCCAGTGGAAGCCACAAGCCACACTGCTGACCCCTTTGCAAATGCTTACCACGGACATGCCACAGATTGCATGGAACTAGCACACACATTTCTAACCCAGACCCTATGCACGAAGGTTAGGCATCCTGTCCGGTGGACCCCAGACAGAGGCAGATTGTATAACAATAGCAGGAGGCTACTGCAGGACAGAGCACATTCACATTACGGGAAGGCATCTGTGGTCAGCACTGGTACTACTCTACAGTCCGTCATAACAACGGTCACGGCCTACTCTGGGAGGGAAATGGACACAAACACTATGGATGACCACAAGGCCTTCTTCAGTTATGTTGCACATATGGACCACATGCCTCAGATATGCTCTGTGTTAATACACACCTACTTAACATTCACCAAACACACGGATATTGGCAACAGTCTTGCAGACATGTTCGGTGCACGTATCCCCCCTCCTTCTCCCCCACCAGTTGATATATTTATCACAGCTGGATGTAACCTCCCTATCATCTCACATGTCCAGGTGAGGGCCGCCCTCAGCAGAGAAGAATGCACAGCATCACTGTGACCTCGTGGTATCCCTGGATGTGTGCTACCAGCACTCTGAGAGGACATACAACTGCATATAACACTGATAGTGTATCTTGGCCGTACTACAGGATATGTACCTGGACAGTGGCATACAGCAACAGTGGTCCCACACCACTACGGGGGCACCTCGACTGACCCTGGGAATTACCACATCATATGCATAACGGGCCTGGTCTGCTAAGCTATGGAATTATGCAGTATGGGATGCATATGCAGTGACATCGGGTACCTGCAGACACTTGTTCCCAGCCAGTGTGCCTTTGGGATGGGCTGATCCTGACTTTTTAACCTGGCTGACCTTTCAAAGCAGTCACTACAGCCCTTGCTGGGCCAACGCACAGACAACTGCTGCCAGGATCATGGCCTACGACTGATTGACATGTAATTTATGGTCATCCCCTTTTGGTGGAACTACGTACACACAACATATCACATGGACATACCTATGGATACAGACCTATGACACATTTGGAGGGTTCACAGTATGCACACTATTAACCTGCTACTTTGTATTACCTCTGTTTGTCGCAGCTGGTTGCGTTACCACAGCTTCCACTTGCTGCTGCTACTGCCAGTGCTGATAGCTTTTGGTGACAGATCCACAGTGTCTAATTTTTTTTTTTTTGCTCTCCCTCTGTCTGCTTACAGACAATGCAATGAATGTATTGCATGTGGGGAGTGTTAGCACTGGATGCTTTTGTAGGTATCTGCATAGGTCCATGTGATGGCCTCTGCACCAATTGTAAGCCAGCATTTGCTAATTGCATACAGCCAGTTGTGTACTGATTGCAGTTCTCACTGTGATTTCAGGTCAGTGCTATAAAAGGGTATGTGGGATAGGCGTTGCCCTTTCAGATTGTGAGGGCGGGGACCATGCTGGTATGCTGTGGACAGTGTTCTGTGAGTGTAAAGGTTAGTATCTCTCTCATGATTCAGGCTGTGTTGTATATTCACATTTCTCCATTCCTCTCTCATGTTCCCTGTAGCAGGTGTGTATGCAGATTGACTCCTACAACTATATATAGATATATATTTATATATCTATATGTACATATACATACATTTAGATATGTACTTTAACTGACCTTATTATCTACAAGCTGCCAACTAGCATGGCTGTTTCTGTTCACACACTACTATTATGGAAATCCAGTAGTTTTGACAGTAATTTTAAATTACATGCTTTGTGTACTACACATCCTATATTCCCTTTACATTCATCCCTACTATTACATGTTATATTTATTTTAGCACAATGTTTTTGTATAAGAGTCATGGCATAGTGGTAGGTCGTACAGACTAGTGTTTCCAAGGTCCTGGGTTCGGGACTGACAGTGGGATTTTATTTTGCTTTTGAACTGAGTACAGGACCTGTCAATCAAAGTGACTAAGGCACTTTTAAGCAGTTGTAACCGGGTAAGCGCTGGTTGCGCGGAGCTCATGCATGCGCACTGGTGGTTAGCTCCGCGCACACATGCGCACACCCGCTTACAACCACTTAACGGTGCTTACTCTGGCGCACACCCGTGCTATTTTCTTTGAAAGAAAAGAAAATGGGGAGACAGGAAAGTGGTGAAAAAGGGGTCACAAAGAGGGTAAGACAGTAAGGAAACAAGCTTGGGATGTGCAGGAGGGATGTAGGTAAGGCCCATAGCTGCCCATTTCTTCATCAGCAACAGCTGTGCATATGTATGTAATTTGGTGTGACATTTGAAACCTTCCACCCCTGAGAGAGGTGTCAGGACAACAATAATACTTGTTGTACAGCCAATTGTAATTGATAGGTTCCATGTCCAGCAGACATTGTGCAGAATGGGCAGCTATGTATGGGGCGTACTTTTTTTGTGGGTACAGAGTGCCCTTTTTTTTTTCAGGTGAGAGTGGTATGTCAGGTGAAGGAAGTCGGTACAGCTGGGGAGGTAGGTTGGGTAGGTAAACAGACAAGACAAACAAGACGCATACAGGGGCGGTGTATGACACGTGTGGGGGGGTTACACAATTGACGGGGACGGAGGTTTGGATATCCAGAGCCCATGAGCCCACAGATGGCAACAGTGGTACTGATATCCCCACCCATAGGCAGTTGCCACTGTTCCTTCACTGCCCAGGATGGGGCTGTGCTGGGGGCTGTGTAGGCCGGGCAACAGGCATGCCCGTTAGTTGCACCACCCGTGCCTCGAGCTGGCGTAGGGGCTCGAGAACAGAGTCCCGAATCTCCCTACACACCACAGTCCGGACGCTACGGAGGGTGAGTGGTGGTTCTCCTCCAGCCACACTTGCAGAGGGGGGGCGAGCCCCATCCCCTGCAGCACTTCCACCCGCAGGTGGCACAGGGCCACCGGAGGAGGGTCCGGACTCGGCACTAGTGCCAGGTGCACTCGCCAGCTGAGGTGGGAGGGGTGGGTCCACTGGAACCCGCCTTCCCTGTCGTCCTATGTTTTGCATTATGTCATGACAGTTTGGGTTAGTGACATATAATACCATTCACAATTAGTTGTAACAGCTTGCATTAGTATTCCCATTAACCAACCACCCAGATATTCACACCATTGAACAGCGTGCATAACACATGCATAATTTGAACAGAAATACACAGTCCAACAACATGCAGGGTTAATTGATGGCAACAGGCCATCAGGTGTGGATGTATGAACAGGGCAGATGCATCAACAGACATGCAAATATATATGACCCAACAGGACAAACGTCCAGGGGTGTTAATTGTGATTGCACATACCATTTTCACGTGGAATGGGTTATATGTGGTTATAGGGTGGGGTAAAGAAAATAATATTAACACCTTCGAATAACAATACATATGCTGTACATTTCTAATAGCTACAGTAATATACACACTACTGCTCTAACTACAGTTTCCTATATGATACCTATTTCAACTTGGTGATAGGACTGTTAATGCAAAATCAATATACAGTTTTATTGTTTTTCATACACATTCATATCTAGCTTTGTTCAGCTACATCATCCTGCTACATTTGCTTTATATAGCTGTAGACAAGTGTGGATGTTTGGTATATCAGACAATCATCCTATCTGCATATTGCAGACTGAGAGCAACATATCCAGATTTTGGGATACACATTCCAGATGCAGCAAGACTTTGAACAGATTTCGCTGTTTGGTTTTGAATCTCACATGCATTTCATTCTGTCTTGACTGCAGTATACTTTATTCAGGGGTTATTACTACTGTATTGCTGGATTCATGACACTTTCTCACACTCTCTCACTTGCTTTCATTTTACTATTCAGGATGGTACTTACTTCTAGGCTTTATTGACATGTTTTGCCTGTAGTTATTACAATCCTTTCCAGCAGTCTCACTTCTGTCATGTTTCAGTATTTCCACAGGGATATATTTCACACATGTGATTTCATCATCTTCTGCAGCTATACTTTTCAGCCTGCTGCAGGTTGTGTACTGTTTTCTTACAGGTAGGGCATTTTTATTTCAGAATATATGTCAGACAGTTTCATTTTTCGGTTTAATTTACAGGCTGAAACACAGTTTGGTAATCAAGCAATACTTGCAGACACTGTCACACTGTTACTTGCAGGTTTTATTCCTTACTGACTACACTGCACTCTTTTGCTGACTGTCATACTTTTATATTTTTTTACAGTTACTGGTAGTGGATTACTGACCTGCCTGGTGGCGCAACTGCACCAGCCTATCGCCATAGGCTCTGTGGTTCGCAGAACGGACACCTGCAGCTGTAATATAAATGAAGTAATATTGGAATACACATCTCCATAATATCAGCTAGTTTAATTTCTTAGATACATAACTAAATGTTACTTACTCAGTAGTGGGGCGTTGGGTGTTTGCCGGGCCTCCTGGATCCAGAGGTTCAGTTGGTCCTGCTTGCGTCTCTTCAGGTCCACATGGTGGTGACGGACCTGCTCACCAGTCCTTGGAATCCCTGTGGCACTGGTGAGATCATGAGCCAACCGGTCCCATGCCTTGGCCCTGTATGCTCCCCAGAGGACCTGGCCCTGCATGAGTTGGGCCTCATGATTATGGACTAGGAGCCAGACCGTGTACCTGGACTCCTCAACACCCCACCTCTGTGCTCGAAAGCAACTACCCTCTCCTACACCTGTCATTCTGCCTGCAGGTCAGTTCTACAATCGTTTATGTTGTGTATTCCCGCCTATGGGGCTTATATAGTCCGTTTTTCCCGCACATATCTGTGATTGGCCATTTTGGAATTGTATCAATTTCAGTAAACCTGCATTGTCATGCTCTAGTTTGTATTCATTCCTATATATTAGCTATTATTGCATTTCTAGGTACTGCTGTCATGGCTTAGTGGTTCTATACCTTGACTATGGTGTATAGTATCCTGGGTTCGAACCTGGCCACTGCTTTTTATTTTTCATGACTATCTAGACATGCTGAGGGGTGTGTCTGTGTAAAGGCAGTTTTGATACGGCTTGCTCAACGTTGCCCGTCGGTTGTGTACGCTGGTTTAAGCCTCATTTGGCTATCGGCACGCATATTACGCTCAGCTCAGTTAGGGGAACATAGATTCAGCGTGTTAGACCACTGCTCAGCTACAGGCACTCATTTTGCACCAGTTAAACCACTGCTCATCTACGGGCAGATGCACTCACTCTGTTAAACTGTAGCTCAGCTATGAGCACATCTGGCATTTTTTATTCTTTTGTTACCTCACATTTCTTCAATATAAATGGGCTATTTCATTACATTTTAAATAAATTGTGGTTTTATGTGTACATATTTGTCAGGGACTTGTTTCCTGCTTATTTTGCTAAAAAAAAATTATTGGTGTTGTGGGGGCTCAAACCATGAATGCCTGCTCTTCAGCCAACATCTCTACCACTATGCTATTGCTTCCTGGCTTATTTTGCATATTTAGTTCTTATATGCTTTCCCACTGACTGCTAACTGTAGCTGCGCTACGGGCATGCCCGCGCAAACGAGTGCACTCACGGTTAAACATTTTTACAATTTAAAAAAATATATAAAACGTGTTTATTTATATATTTTCTGTTCATAGTCTGTGGGGGCATGTGTTGTGTTCTGTTTCTTCACATTTCTGTGGACTGTGTCGTGGGTGTTTACTTTGGGTACTTTTCCTCTTCTGGGGGCGTGTCCGCTTACAGGGCTCGGCCTACGGACACGCCCCCTACTGTCTTACACAGACCGTGTTGGCCTTCAGTGTGATTCAGCATGCTCTCATGAATATTCAGAGCATGCTGACATCACTCCGTTTAACTGCAGCCTCCGTGTATGAGTTATAACTCTTACACGGAGGCTTCGTGAATCCTGCCCTTTGACTTTTTTGTTGTTAAAAAGGAACATGCAAAAAATAAACCAGTAAATGGAATGGCAACTGAAACCGTATGTAAAGATTTTTCATGATTATTGACATGCTGTTTTTGTCTTTCTTTTCTCTTTTTTCTTTGGTAAAGGAAAGCACTTATTTTACATTTTTTTGTCCCGTGTCCATAATTGTGGATCATAATAAAATCCTTAAATACCGTTTCAGTTGGGGGTTCTGTTTTCTGGTTTATTTATTTATTTATTCATTAATTTTAGTCTTTTCAGTCTTTTTAAAAAGGAACATACAAGCATCTTACATACTGTGCATACTAGTGTACGTGCACATTTTCTCTAGGCACTGTTGCTGTTTGTTCCTATATTGCAAATAAAAATGTTCCCTATTATTTCATCTGAGCTTAGCTCAAAGCCAGTGTTTACATCTTACTCTGCAAGTTGTTGTTCATTTACATTAGTACTACAAATTTCATAGTAACCCCTTCAACTCAAAAAAATAAAAAATAAAAAAAAAAAACAGTAAAATAGAGAAAAGAAAGACAAAATAAAAAAAACAAACATGTCACTAATCACTGTGACCAAAACCCTATTGTTTTAAAGTTCCACATCTTCTGAAGCATCCCACGAATTACATTTGTTTGTAAAGTGTTTTCCTCCCTGGTTGTCAGATCTTGTCAGTTTGGAGAATTTTCTGTCTTGCATCATTTTCTTAACCCCCCCCTAGCTTTCCTGTTTCTAGTAATGGCTTTTTTGCAACTATTACAAGAAATGAAATCAAGGCAAAACACATACAGAATGATTCACCTCACCTCAGTAGGGACGAGTTTTCAAAGAGCTCAGACCGACACACACGCACACACACACACACACACACACACACACACACACACACACACACACACACACACACACACACACACACACACACACACACACACACACACACACACACACACAGACACATAGACACACAGACACACACAGACACACAGACACACACAGGCACACACACACACACACACACACACACACACACACACACACACACACACACACACACACACACACACACTTTCACCATTACATTGCTTAAACTGGTTCAAATCCCCACAGTCCCAGAAAGTATTTCCATGTCCTCCTGTCTCATTTGTCACATCTCTAGCACTTTCCATCCAGTTGTGGAAACATCTTTGCCAACTTGCTTGTGGGTTTAAAAATATTTATTTAGAGTTTTAGACACTTCCATCTGAATATATGAAAATTTTCAAATTTTGTGACATACCTCTAGGCCATATTTTTCCAAATTTCCTTCCAAATAGTCTCCCTAGCTTCATTTTCCAGCCTTGCTTAATTTTAGTAGCGACATTTTCATTCAGGGCCATTATTGTCCTGTAACTTCTTCCCAGCTTTCTTTTTGTGATTCCCTCCACCATTCGGGTTTCTAACAATTGTCTCACTGTATTAGGTGACATTAACTGCTCATTTCACTTCCTTAAGTTTCTCATATTCTGGTGCTAATCCTTTAAAATTTAGATACATTTCCTTATTTAAATTAATTTTACAGTGCCTAATCCCACTAAATAATGATTCTGTCTTGATGAAGTTTCTCCCAGTACAGCAGCTCCTTGCCTGCACTTTTACATAGGGATGCAGCTCCCATTCTCTTGCTCCGTTGCTCTGTGTGAACTGAGTTAACTATAAGGACAATTAAGTCTCCACATTTTCACTTTTTCTGGTCAGAATAGAGTTTTGGAACATTTCTTAATATAAATTTGTCCATATCCAGCTTCACTGTGGCTTTCTGTCATACCCAGTACCTTCCTCTGAGTGTCACCTACAGTCGCTGTGCCATCAGAAGCTAATAACATTTTCCATTTGGGCTATGGATATTCCTTAACCAGACTAAATAGGTGCTTTGTTTACAGTTATAGCCTTTCCTTTGCTTACACTGATCTTATACCTTACTATACTCTAGTAATTACCAAAAGGCCAAATATTGTACTTAAATCATCCTCTGGATTTGACACATAAATTATAACATCATCTGCAACCATTGCTCACTTCTCACAGATGTGTCCCTATCTGTATCCCTCTGTGCTTAACAGTCTTGCTTCTTGTGCCAAAGATTCCATATAGAGAGCAAATAGCAATGGTTGGAGCAGGTAGACATGTCTATTGCCTCAAAACAGCTCAATTGGATCTGACTAGGTCCCATTCATTTTACTAATATTCTACAGACCTTGTATATGTTAAGTAGTAGCTGTATCCATTTTATTGGAAATTTTAGCTGTTTTAATAGACACCCTAAATATTATCAGAAGCATAGAGTGTCCCTTTCTTACAGCTTCCTCCTGAATCATTAATGTCCTGTTGGTATTGTCAAAGGTTTGGCTGCATTCAATAATGGTCTGAAGCTTTTACTCTTTTAGTGATTTCTGCTAGCTGTTTGATCATAATAGTCTTAAATACATTATAGTTGTGATTCAAATTGGGTACGACACTGTATCTTTAGGATCCTTCCCCTTTTAGGAATCTCACTACTTTCCTCCAAGTAGGGGGAATCTTCTACCTCTCTAGTACATCACTCTATAATCTTTTCTTCTCCGCTTCTATTGGTATTCCATTGAGTCCTGGTGTTTTCCATGCCTTTTGAGCTAGAATCACTTACCTTACCTCTCCTGCCATAATCTTTACTTCCTTTTCATTGTTGTTTAATTCATGTAGATTTAAATTTTTTATGAAATCATCTATCCTCTCTGTAACAGTCTCCACTTTCTTGATCGGCCTCTAAAACGTAATGTAATACATTTTTTTTGTCTCTCAGGATTTTACTAGGGTCATTCATTAGCAACTCAATCTCTGGATTTCTTGGTTTGAAAATCATTCTTTCAGCGTTTGCTGACTTAAAATATGTGTTAAAAATGTTGTTTTAGATTTATATTCAACGAATTTCTGTTTCAGTGCTGCTGCCAGGTAATTGTTTTCTAGGTAGTCCTGTATCTTTCCCTGAACCTCTTTTAATCATCATCTTGACACTCTATTCTTGCTATCAGCCTTACTTTATCCTGCAGTTTTCGTACTTTCTGTAGAATCTCTCTTTATTTTATTTTTTGTAGTTTTCTCCATTTCCCTAAATTTGTGACTCATTATCTGACTGTTTGCTTATATTTGTCCCAAATTTGTGATAGAGATTACACCTCCCACAAGGAGTGTCCCCAATCAGTCTTGTCTGTTCAATCTATGAAGCTGTTTCACTTCAGAAGACAGGTTGGGAGGTGGTAATGACTTCTACACATATAGCTCAGCTCATGGCATTTCTCCATATCAAAGAAAATGGTGCATGATCAGACATAACAGTTGGACAGGCCTACACACTGTTCACTAAATGGAAATGTTCTTTGGAAATATATCTCTTGTCAAGACTAGTCCAGCATTGTACCTGCCAGAAAAATATGGGAAGTCCCTAGTTGCCTGCCCTGTATGACTTACATCCATCAAGCCAAATCCAGCCATCCATCTGCAACCCTTTTTCCTCATTTTTACACATGGGTTTGAGGTGTCACATCTATGGTGACAATCAGCTAGAGCCAAGGATCACACAGACGGTTGGCTAGCCAAATATTCTCATCTAAATATTTCCTCATCATAGTGATCTTAACCCCTGTGGCCCACTAGACACATTAACCTTGTTACAGGTCATATTCCAGTCTCCAATGATGAGTAGTCTACCTATGTGAAAAGCTTTATAGTTCCTAATATTTGTCTGAATTATTTTATTCTGGCTCTTGAGGGGATATTTCTACTAGTGACTGTAAGATATCTGTAGCTTATCAGTTACCACAAACCGTCATGTAACAGCCTTGCTTATCCTCATCCCTAACGTCACTGTCTCTTTTTATCAGAATCATCACTCCTTCTTCCCTCATTTTCAGCTGCAGCATACAAACCTCCAGTCTTATTTTCCTCATTACCTTTTTGTGCTTCTGATGGGTCAGGTGGGTTTCTTGTAAAAAGATTATTTGTATTTGTTCTCTTATTGCAAGGGTTAACGGCCTATTCATTTTTTGTAACCACCTACCCATTTGTAGTCCATGTTAGTACTTTAAGTTTCTGACCCATCTTGCCCCCATATGAGCATCTCATGTACCTCATTTAATGTATGAATGATTTTTCACTCTTGTGTAATATTTTCTGTTACATGGCCTTTATTCCTATTTATGTGAACCACCTCCATACACAACTACCTCCTTCCACCACTGGACAACTGGTGACCATGAGACAAACCTGAAAAGTACTAGACAGATCCCCTCCCTCTGTAAAAGGCCACATAAAATATGTAAAACAGTTTCAAGCCTTATGTCCATTTCTTACTCCTCTACAACTAAGCACCCAGACTGCAGTTCACGTTTCAGTGAGCTAAATGCTGACCGTTGAGACTTGTAGAGGTTTTCTATGCTACATCATTTTAGTTTCATTAGGCAGCACCTTTGCCACACACCACTCAGCTGGACCAACATTGGCAATTACCTTCTGTTCCTTTTGGTAAAGGAGAGTCCTCAGGGTAAACTCCTATTATTTACAGCTAGTTGCCCACTTCACTCACACATAATTCATTGACAATCTGTCTTTACTCATTTTTACTTCTCCTCACAGTCAAAGGTTAAAAGATATCTATTATCTCCTATGGCTACTAGCAAACTTCTAAGTTGTATTTTTGTCTACCCATCAAAAACAACATTCATATCAACTGAATTTCATTCTCTGACACACCTCGCAGGAAAACCCCTCTTCTGAACTAGTAATAGCCCTAACTAAGCACATCTCACAAATGGTCCTTCTGTTGAAGCTTTCTTCATATTCATTCGTAGGATCATAGATAGGTACTAGGCTATCGGCCCAAAGGCCTAGGTAAGCCTAGCCAACAAGGTTCCCTGGCTTACGCCACTCAAGAAAGTTATTTTCCTGTGCCTCTGTCGAGCAGAGCTACAGAAGTGATCCCCGGGGTGTATTTCCTATTTCTCATCCACTCATCAAGATTTTTCTTGAAGAGTGCTAATGAGGAACTTTGCTTGATATAGATGGGTAGCTTGTTCCAGAGTATGGGAAGTCTCTGGGATAGGAATCTATCCCTCCAGCATATCTTGTTTATTGTGGTGACAAGGTTTAGGTCCCTAGAGCATGTAGCTCGGAGGGATTGGGATTTCTTTAGGTGTAGCATGTCCAACAGCTCTGGGTTTGACATAGCTTTATATGTTAGGCAGAGATCACCTCAGATGACGTGATATGCTATGGAGTAAAGCTGGAGTTTTTTGAGACAGTCAGTGTAGGGCATCAGTCTGAAGCCAGTAATCCTCTTTGTGAGGTACTTCTGTGGCCTTTCCAGCTGCTGCAGATGTCTTGTGAGGTACATTCCAAAAGGGGCATTGTACTCTATAATGGGTCTAATGAGTGTTGAGTCTAGGGGAACAATGACATATTTTTTTCCTGGATGAGAACCCTTTTGTGAGGAGGTGTGCCACATAGAAGGATTTCCTGACTACTGTGGCAATGTGATTATCAAAGGAGAGACTACTGTCCACGTGGGTCCCAAGGTCTCTTATTACACATTCGGCATTAAGTAGACTGCCACCTATGTGGTAGTTCATAGGTACTGAATTTTTACCAAAGGGGATGACAATGCACTTTTTGGCATTAAGCTTGAGGCCATGGCTCTGACACCAGGCATCTGTCTCACTGAGGCCCTTCTGTATAATGTCAACATCATTTGGGGACTCGACTATTGCTCCTAGTTTGCAGTCATCTATGAACTTCATTAGCCAAAGGTTGTCTGTGTTAGTCTGCACTTCATTGAAGTAGATACCAACCAGGAGAGGTCCCAGGACTGAACCCTGTGGTACTCCACTTGTCACTGGTTTTTAGTCAGATTTGGAATCTGCAACTTTTACAGTGCGGGTTCTGTCAGTGAGCCAGTTGGCAACCCATCTTGTGACATAGGGATTTATACCTAGTTTAGTGAGTTTAGCTATAATTCCAGAATGGGGGATGGTGTCGAAAGCCTTGGTGAGGTCAAGATAGGCTGTGTGAAGCACCTTACCCTAGTCTACAGCTTTGCTGACTGCCTCAAAGAAGTCAATGAGGTTCAGGAGGTATGATCTGCCTTTTACAAACCCAAACTGGATGGGGTCCAGAGTTTGGAGGTTACCAATGTCTTTGTTTATGAATTCCATGATGATACGTTCTATGGCCTTAAAGACCAGGCTTGTCAGGCTAATAGGGCAACAGTTCCTGGGATAAGTGGTGGCTCCCCCTTTGTAGAGTGGGATAACTGTTGCTGTGTGCCATTCAGTGGACACAAAGCCTGACGTGAGGCTATGATGGAACATGGCGCTTAGGTGGGGAGCCAGTTCATTCTGAAGTTCATGTAAAACGCAGCCTGGGATGTTGTCAGGTCCCACGGATGCTGTGTTTTTGGCTTTAGAGAGTGCAGCTTTTACCTGTGTAGTTGTGATTACAGGGACTCTGCATTCTTCCTGTATAGATATGGGCCCTTTATGGGTGAGAGGGGGGTAAAGTTAGCACTGAACCTATCAGCCAGGATGTTGGCAATATCAGTTGGTTCTGTAATTTTCATGCTATTGTGCTGTAGCTCAGAGCAGATCTGAGTGTTGCCATTGAGATTCTTAACGTAGCTATAGAATTCTTTGTGGTTGTCCCTAGAATCACTAGCGATTTTGTTTTCATAGCTAGCTTTGGAAGATCTTATAAGGGATCTCAGCTTCTTACTGAGGCTGAGCAGGGAGCTCCTCCACTCATGGGATTTTACTCTCTTTTGCAACAGTTTCTTCCTTCTGTTGTAGAGTTTGTTTATGGCCGGGGACCACCAGATTAGCTTCCTTTTTTTGTAGGATAGCATCTTGGTTCTGTTTGGGATAGAACGATCCATGCACTCATGTAAGTGCTTATAGAGTGCATTTGTGTAGGATTCAGCAGTCGTAACTGTATTGTCCATCTGCATGGGTGTCATGAAGTTCGTCACTTCTGTCTTAAGGAGCATGAAGTTGACTTTGGAGACATTTTTTACCGTGGTTTCCTTAATGGGAGTGGGGGCGGGATGTGAATATCTAGGGTGATTAGCTTATGGTGCACTTTGTCACCCATCCAGCATTAGCAACTGCCCAGCCAAACTGTCAGTTTTAATCAACATTATGTGCATCAAACTGCACATTTTCCTGTATAGATAGCAGTCCTATTGTTATGGTCACCACCAATTCGAAAGAGTGTCCCTCAGGCTTTCTGTCATGACAAGACACTGCTAATAGTTAATAAAAGACTCTGACATATAGTGAGTGCCCAGGAGAAAACACCAGAGTAAAAATTACTTACCAGGCTATTTTTCAGTGTATTGTTTTACAATCGGCTTTGAGCACCTACTGCTACTATTTTATTTAATATGAATTTCAATCCAGTGACAGCAGCAATGAGTTAAAACAGCTTGTATTTAAATGACCAAAGGCAACTGTGGTTGTATATGTGTTTCTTCCCAGGGAAGAAATTTAAGCCAGACCTCATGGCCCTGGAACCCCCCCCCCATTGTCATTAGACTTATTTCTTGTGCAACACCATTGTTAACTGGCTTTTATGGTAGACAGAATGATATAAAATGAAAAGACAGCCAACAAGTTCTTCTTTCCTCTTTCCTTATGCCCCCCCCCCCCACCCAATTTGCATTAATCCCACTGGAAGTATACCTTGTGGCAATATTGCTTTTTAATTGTTGCCTTAGACAAAGTGATATATAAAATACCAAAATAGGTTATGTAGTGGATCCTGGCTCCAGAAAGACAACTGTCATTGTATTCTTATCCAGCCTGGTGAGGGTGGTATTTGTTTTTTCTGACAATAGAGTCAACTATTACTAAAATATTACTGTCTGCAGGTGACATATCAGTGGTACTTAAGGGCTTGGAGTTTGTACCTGTGATTGTTAGAGGTATGTGTACTGGCTGTGGATGTGCAGGGTAAAGATGAGTATGTTGTGGTGTGAACTAAATTCTGAAGCTTCTTATTCCTACACCTGAAAGGCTTAGGCAATGTTCTCAACAACTTCAGAGCAAGTTAATTTTCTGGAAGAGTTTTGTTGTGTGTGTGTGTGTGTGTGTGTGTGTGTGTGTGTGTGTGTGTGTGTGTGTGTGTGTGTGTGTGTGTGTGTGTGTGTCTATCCTTTTGCCTGTGTATGTTTGTGAGTGAGTGCTGTGCTGACCAAGTGTGTTCTGAGGTGAGAAGGTAGCTTCTATGTTTAATAAATTCTCACACCTCTCCCATATTGAATCATTCTGAGGTAACAATAAAGGGTTTTCAGTATGCATGAGACAAGTCACTAAATTGCTTCAAATACCTAGTGCTATCAGGCTGGCTACATAAGTGGTAAAACTGACTGATATTCCAAAAATGACTAGTACAGCTGTAGGAGTATGAAAAGATAGAATAGCTTAATGACTTAACTCCTGCTTTTCTTGCAGAAAGAGGTTTATAATATGGGACGTGGCTAAAAGATACAATAATATGGCATGAGGCTACTGCACTATTCACAAGTCCAAAACAGAAATGCAAAAGAGACAGAAACAAAAAAAACATAATCAGTAAAAAGTGGCAACTTTAAATCAGACAGCTTTATCCAGTAAGCTAATACAGTTTTGACCTGGCTAGTAGTAGCAATGAGCAACAGATAGCATAACCAAACAGGTCTGGGTGCAGTAACTGTAGAATAATAATAGTCTAGATGAATTGTTCCCAAGTGCAGTAACTTTAAAGCAAGTAGTTTCAATGCTGTATCGATAGCTGTCAGCTAAGTTATAAATTAAACGTAGAGGAATTTAAGAGGAATATTGAATTTGTAAGAACATATCCACAGACCCTGAATGAAGAGATAATGGTTGAAAAACACGAGCAAAGGTTGAATAAGTATTTTCTGGAAGAATCAAGTCTAACAATTAGACTGGGGTAAGGAAATCATGAACTCAGAGGAAGAAAATAAGGGGGAGTATGGCTTGATGAAGGGCGCCTAAATGCAAAGCAGGTTACCATACCAGTATTAGAGCCTGGATGAAAAAGAAAGACAGCAGCAGTCAGAAGGAAATGAATGAAAGCAGGAATGGGTATAAGGCTTTTGTTAAAAAAGAAAACAGCAAAAAAAGAGGGAAAGAAATGCTGGAAGCTGTAGACATAAAGGAAATCAAAACCTTTTGCACCTTAGTAACACATTATACCGAAAGAACATAAGCTGTAGAAGGCTTGATAGATAGGAAGCTATTACTGAACTGCTTTGTTGTTACCCTTGGTAGGGGATCATTAGAAGAAAAACTAATCATTATAGCAATCTGCAAAAGAGATGGCATGGACTGAAAACCTTAATAACAAATGAAAATATAACAGATAAAATCAGGCAACTGAAGAAAAATAAAGTGCCAGGAAAGGGATGGAAACGTTGGTGGACTGTGAAAAAAGCCAGGATAACAGAAAATGTAATAAGAATTATTGAAGCCTTTTGCACTCTATCCTGGAAAAAGGTTAAAACGTCTTCATCAGGACATGTAACAGAAGAATGTGAAATTATGACTGCTTAATGGGCACCTATCTTTTATTTTCTTTTACATAAAATTAATTTTCAACACGCAGACAAAGTAAGGGAAAATGTAGCAAAAAAGGAAGAAATAAGCTGTGCCTGATTTTGGGATTTGCCAAAGAAATTCTATTATTTCCAAGTATATTGTGTATATTTAATTGGCTTATTACCACCTTGCAATCCAGGTATTTATTAATAAATATTAAAGAATGAAAGCGATGTTATATGGCATTAGAAATATGAAAAGGATGACTAACATAAGTGGGAAAACTGAAGAAATGGTTAATTCTTTTCTGTATTTAGGATTAGTGTTCTCTATACTTAAATACTGGAAGACATATAAAAATTCATGCAAACATGGAAAAAACAACAATTCATGGTCTGACCCACAAGGAATTTATTAAGAAAATTAAGAAATGTTACCATCGTTGACAGATGACTGGGTGGAAAATATGGCAGTTAAACCTACATTAATTTATAAAGGAAACTGTAATATTAAGATAAAACTTTTTCATTCTTCAGTCATCAGATCACCCCACATCTGTGATGTATTGGGCCACAAGTTGACTCCACTGTGTCCTATCAGCTGTTGCTTCTTTGGCTTTCTCCCAAGTGATATTCAGGCGAAGGAGGGCTCTTGTTACAACTCCTTTCCAGTTTTGTCGAGGACTGCCTGATCTTCTCTTGTATCCGGCTAATTCCCAGTTGAGGGATTGTATAGGAATCATGCTTGTGGCCATGCAGTTAACATGACCAAACCAGTGTTGTCTTCTTTCCATAATGATATTTTCAAGTGTCCATTGTTGCATTCTTTCTCTAACACTCTCATTTTTTACTTTGTCCTGCCACGATATTCCCAAAATGCATCTTAACCATTTGCGATGTGCATCCTCAAGTTTAGTGTAGACGGCCCCAGTGCTTGGTATAGCTTCACCTTTGTGGACAGTGCAATGTTTTTTGATCTCCAGATTTTGGTTTGTCTAGTGAATGCTGCACTTGCTTTTCCAAGTCTAACCAGAACTTCCTTCTCACAGTTACCTGTATGAGAGATGAAACTGCCTAGGTAGCAGAAGTTGTCTGTTGTATCCAATATTGATCCTGCAGCCATTATGTCTTTGTTGTCATTCCATGCTTCACTGCCCAACACTTTGCATTTGTCAGGATTCATTTTGAAGCCTACTTTCCAGCCCTTTTTCTTCACTGATATGATCATTGTCTGGATTCCACTTCATGTTGTATCAATAAGAACTATATCATCAGCAAAGTCCAAGTCACATAGCTTGTTGTCATTGACCCATTCTACTCCCTCTGAGTTTCCATGTAATACTTTCTGCATGACCCAATCAATAACCATTGTGAATAATAAGGGAGATGATATACATCCCTGTTGTACACCAGTGACCACTGCAAACCAGTCACTGTGCTCATTATTCACCCAAACTATGCACTTGCTGTCTTTATACAGACTCTTAAAGAGTGTAATGAATTTTGGAGGAATCCTGTATTCTGCCAACATGTGCCATAGTGATGGTCTATGTATACAGTCAAAGGCTTTTTTGAAGTCAGCAACATGTAATATGGTTGGTTTCTTCCACACTGTTGCTTTTACCTGTAATCTGTCTTAGTGCAAATATCTGGTCAGTGCAGGATCGATCTCGTCTAAATCCATCCTGTTCCTATCTGAGTCTGTCATCAACTGCTCCTTTCTTACACTGGTGAAAACTTTGCATGGGACTGACAACAATGGGATTCCATACCAATTCATGCAGTCTTTAAGATCTCCTTTTTTTGGTAAAGGGATGATGACATTTTTTCACTCATTGGGTACCTTTTCTTGGGTCCATATGTTGTTCAAGATGCATGTAAAATATTCCACTGAAGACGTAGCATACTTTAGCAACTCTGATTGTATCTGGTCTGTTCCAGGAGCTTTTCCATTCTTTAGCTTGGCTATGGCTTCCTTTACTTCAGTCTCAGTAAAGTTTGCCAAGTTTACATCCAGAATCATTGCTGACATTTGGCCATCATTGACAAAGTTGTGCAGATCATCTGGTGTGGGGCAGTTTATTACAGATTCAAAATGTTCTTGCCATCTCTTTAATTGTTCCTTTTGTGTTTTTGCAGTTTTTCCATTTGCTAATGTAATAGTTGGCCTCTGTTTATTCTCGTCTGTAAGTTGTTTGGCAACACAGTATAATGGCCTGGAGTTTTCAGTCACTGCCACTGCTTCTGCCTCTATTGCCAGTTTCTCAACCCATACCTTTTTGTCATTCTTGCACGTCTTTTTGATGAGTTTATCTTTCTGTTTATATTCTTCAGTCAAAGTGTCTAATGACTGGCCAGTTTGGTATGCCAGCTCTCGTCTTCATTTGCAATCATGTTGTGCATCAATGTCTTTCCAAGTTTCAACTGTTATCCACACTTCTTTTCTTTTGCCTCTCTTATACCTAACTGTTGTTTCTTCACTGCCTTTGATAATTGTCTTGAACTGTTCCCATTGCTGCATCTACAGGGCAGTACATCTGTAGGGCAGCCCCCCAAAAATTTCCAACGCCCAAGTGAGAACTGCTCTCTCCAAAGCAAAAAACACAGCATCCATGGGACCAGATGGTGTCCCCGGCTGTGTGCTCCACGAACTCAATGAGGAATTAAACCCACAGCTAGAACAGCTGTTTAATCAAAGTCTTACCTCTGGATACGTACCCAGGGAGTGCCGCACAGCAACTGTGGTCCCACTTCACAAAGGCGGTGCCTCCACTGATCCTGGAAATTACCGGCCCATTAGCTTGACAAGCCTTATCTGCAAAGCCATGGAGAGGATCATAATGGACCTCATAAATAAAGACATAGGGAATTTGCAGACTTTGGATCCAACCCAGTTTGGCTTTGTCAAAGGCAGATCATGCCTTTTAAACTTGGTTGACTTTTTCGAAACAGTCACCAAAGCCATTGACGAGGGAAAGGCAGTCCATACAGCCTACCTCGATCTGGCGAAGGCCTTCGATACAATTCCCCACTCGGGTATCATTGAAAAACTCATCAGCTTAAATGTTAACCCATACATCACAAGATGGGTTGCAAACTGGCTGAGTGACAGAACCCACAGGGTCAGAGTTGCTGGCGCCATGTCAGACTCAAAGCCCGTCACAAGTGGTGTCCCACAGGGCTCAGTCCTGGGCCCACTCTTGTTTGGCATCTACTTTTCCGAAGTACAAGCAAACACAGGAGGGTTATGGCTGACAAAGTTTGCAGATGACTGCAAACTGGGCGCCATAGTAAAAAACACATCTGACACAGATATCCTTCAGAAGGGTCTTACAGAAATGGATAACTGGTGCCAGAGCCATGGCCTAAAGTTAAATGCCAAAAAATGCATAGTCATACCCTTCGGGAAGAACAAGGTTACCCCTAGCTACCAAATAGGTGGCAATCCACTGAGCACAGAAGAAGTTATCAGAGACCTGGGGACCCAGGTTGATAGTAGTCTGTCATTCGACACCCATGTAGCTAAAGTAGTTAGAAAGACCTTCTACATTGCCCACCTTATCATGAAGGGATTCTCATCTAGATCAAGGGAGGTCATGGTCTCCCTTTACTCATCACTCATCAGACCAATGATTGAGTGCAATGCCCCATTCGGAATGTATCTGACCCGACACTTGCAGCAGCTGGAGAGGCCACAAAAGTTCTTCACCAAAAGGATAAAGGGTCTCAAAAATCTGTCCTATGCTGCCCGACTGAAAGAAATCCAGCTCTATTCAGTCGCTTACCACTTACTCAGAGGTGACCTTTGCCTAACATATAAGGCCATGTCAAACCCAGATTTGATGAATATGCTTCACCTCAAAAAATCTAGATCCATCAGAGTCACAAGGGTGGGAGACTCAAACCTCGACACGACTATTAATAGGACGTGCTGGAGGGATAGATTCATCACCCAAAGACTCCCTATGCTGTGGAACAAAATCCCGGTATATGTGAGGCAGAGCACCTCGCTGGCCTTGTTCAAGAGAAATCTTGACCAATGGATGGGAGATCGCAGATATACCCCAGGGATTACCTCAGTGTCACTGCTTGACAGAGGCACAGCAAAATAATGGGTATAGTTCCCCATACTAAAGGGGTGGCATAAGCCACAAAACGATGGGCTAGGCTTATAAATGCCCTCGGGCAGATAGCCTAGTATGAACCTATGAACCTAATCAGTTTTGGACCTTGATGTTGTATCTGGTTTACATGTCAGTTGACATCAACATGTCAGTGTTAAATCAAGAAGATACTGGCTTTTTGTTTTGGTTATTGAGCTTTCTTTTCATTGATGCAACCACAAGGTAGTGATCAGATGCAACATTAGCTCCCTGTTGTACTCTGACATCTTGAAGCATGCTCACCCACTGACGAGATATGCAAATGTGATCGATCTGATTCACCCTGTATCCACTGAGTGAACACCATGTTGTCTTACGAAGGTCTTTATGTTCCAATATGCTGTCCCCAACTTTAAGGTGATTGTCACAACAGAACTGCAATAATCATTAACCATTATCCATTCTGTTTTCTAAAGCAGCGGAGCCAATGATGTGTTCACATCCCTCTCTGTTGCTTCCAATTTGAGCATTGAAATTGCCCATCACAATTCTAAGGTCATAACTGGGAATTTGAGGTCATCACATCTTGTAGCTGTTCATAAAATTCTTCCTTTTCAGTATCCGTGGTGGCTTCTGTTGGTGCATAAACTTGTAATAACATTAGTTTGAAATGGCTCTGTAAGTGTTCTCAAATAATTCTGTCACTGATTAGTTCCCAACTGACTAAAGTTTTTGATGCCTCCTTGCTAAGTAGTATGCCAACTCCATTATCATGCCTATCACCACCTGAAGACAGAACGGTGACATCTTCTGAAATAATCTTGCCGGATCAAGCTCATCACATTTCTCTGATTCCAACAAGCAGTAGATTATGATGCTTCATCTTGTGTATGATTTGTGCCAATGTACCAGCGCTGAAGGCTGTATGAACATTCCAAGTGCCAATACGTGTAATAGATTTAGCAGTCAGGATTTCTCTCATCGAGGACCTAACTTTCTTTGGAAAGATCCCTTCATCATGTTACAACTTCTCTGGTTTAAAGACATTACAATTGGGTTTCTCCTGCCATGCTGAGTTGAACTGAGTTTTGTCTTCTTGTGGTTTCTGTTGCAGTATGCATTTTTACTTGAGAGAGTTGTAAGCCCTCTCAGGGTTCCTGCTGAGCCTATCCAACTCAGGTAGCACCCTAGGTAATTCTTTGGTCATGTGGCCTTCACCACGATGGCATAGCCTCAGCAGGCAGTCCCCTACTTGGAATGTTCATGCCTCCACCACTATGAGGTACAGATAAGATTTTAGAGGACATTCCAAACAACTCCAAAATAAGCTATTTTTCAAAACATCATCTAGTTCCATTCCATCAAACATACTCAGCCAACAGCTTACCATTTCACAGTGCTCCATGAATTCCACATGGCATAGAAAGGCCACATAGAAATGTGGTCAACTCACTATATTTGCAACACCTCCCACCAAGAATCTTTCCAAAAGGTGTCCTTAATTATCATCAGACCATGCCTCCTCTGTTCCCAACACAGAACTATCCAGGTGATCAGAGAAAATAGTCATTGTCTTATCCATATCTACTATAGCCCAAGAATCATTAACCAATATGTGATTATTAATATTAGCATGAAAACTGTTTCTGTGAGAAGTAAATCTGTGAGGAACACAAACACATATATAGCCCCTATGTACAATCTTTAATATGCTTTTAACAAGCCCCTTAGATTTTCTGAATTGCTGGCATTGAGAAAACTGCAATTAAAATCACCAGCATAAATAAAACTGGTTCAGATAAGGACTCGAGGCAAACAAGTGGCAAAAAAATCTATTTTAGGAGTCAAAGGCACTAAGCAAATAATGAGACAAACATGCCACTTGTCTGCCAGGAACCAATGACACCTGCCCTGCCCATATTAATTGTTATGTAGTATATTATGACAATACATCTGGAATTGTGAAACAGTACACAGATAGTAGAGCAAGAATATCTGCCTAAATGTCATACAACATGCCCAACCCAAATATAAACAAAAGTCAGCTGATCATTTATCCAGTTGGCCTGCGATCTTGTGTGTACATCACATCCTGATTTTAATAACTCCAATCCAATATCATCATCTTGACTATTGACATTAAACAAAGTTTTTAAGTACACGTGATAAATAAAAGAGGTACTAAGGCATGTCATATTGATGCTGCTTAAGTTTCTTTCTACATTCACGGGGTTCAGTTAATCTCATCAGCTTCACCCTCAACATTATCATTCTGAGCCTGTAATTCAACAAATCTATTGGCTAGAACAATCACACCTATCTCATCCTTGTGATGCTCGGGTCCTGAGGTACGTAGACTAGAAAAGTACTGCCTGCAGCCACAACACTCATGTCCTCAGTAGGAAATTCATTAAATGCATGTACTTCTTCCCAAAAAAATATCTTTCTCCGATACCTTTTAAGCCTGGGTAATGCAATCTATAAAATACGTTTCCTTCCTACACTTAGAGCATTTCAGAATACAAGTTTTACTATTATAACTGCAGTCCTCACAAATTTCACAGCATTTCTTGGAACAGATGCTGACTTTGTTTGCCTTGGATTAAAAAATACTACACATACAATGACTATATATGTTATTACTAAAGATATATTATCTGCTATCACTATGTACTTATGCACATGTAATTCAGACTCGTTATGGTTACAGTGTTCTTCAGAATTGGTGTTATCACTCTGTTCCTTTCTGATCTTAGGTCTTAGCTGAAAAGGGCCTAAAGACCAATCAACTAGCCCAGTTAACAAATAGATAACAAATGAATATTAGCCAAAGGGTTATGCTCAACATTCATATCAACTACAGCTTCTCATCACCCCATCCAAATATCTATAGAATTGACACTTTATTAATCTACAGTACAGAATCAAAATAAACTGAAGCACAGTCAAAACATCAATTGTAATCCTCTCTGTATGTAGCAATCCAATAAATACTTTTTCCGCTGGAACACAGGCTGATTAATAGCAGAATTAGGGTGTCCAGGAGCAGCATCACATCTTTTTCAAAACATCAAGAAGTTCTCCAAAGATGCAGTCTGAAAAGAAACATAGTACAATAGTGAGAAACTAAAATAAATCTGATGCTATCCATTCTATCATATCACACTGTGACTTTTTTGAAGTGGAATCTGGAATATCCGGGCCATCAGTCAACTCAAAAAGTATTTGCAGACAAACCATCAGCAGTGAACATATTAGCCTATGAAGAATCTTCCATCTGAGATAAAGAAGCAATAATAGAAGTCATCACAACCTGCATACCACTAGCAGGCACTAGTGATTCTCCAACCACCAATATCAGAGACAACCAACTCACCACAAATCAAGTGGAAGTGAACAGGCAGAACTTACCCATGTCTCAGCAACCTTCCCCCTTATCAGAGTGAATAACGCTTTGGTTCTTCCCTGAAAACAGGCTATGCTTCATAGAACTAATCTGGTCAATAAAACATCAATAAAAAAAGCTTTTAGCCTTTCTTTGCACTTCAGCATTTCCAGATGGAATTTACGTATCCTCTCAAGTGTTTGTCTTCTCACTTGATTAGGAACTATTATTTTGTCAGCCTTGAACATTATGTCCTTGTTATAACTTATTTCTTCTTAAAAAGAAAGAGAGACTGGATTTCTTTCATTACTGCTAATTTTTGCTGAGGCCAGCCATTCTCTTTAGTGTATTTCGCAGATATATTTCTAAGTTAGTACCAGTACACCTCTGAAAAGTTTTTACTTTTTCTTCTGTCATTATTCTACAAAAAGTTCCTTTTTCTTCTAGCATTTCTATTTGTTTCTTTGGTAAATACATTCTACTCAGCATAGCTAATTTGCATGGCTCTTTGTGTGGTCTGTAGTTCACTTTCAATGATGCTTCTAAAGAGTAAGTGACATTCTCTAATATCCAAGTAGTGCATTATACAAAAACTTCCTGAATATGCCTTGCAAAAACTTGTTTATTTGTTTATTTATTTACATTTGTTCACCGGCAATGCCCAAATGGGAATTAAAACCTCTTTTCAGTCAAGGCCCGGGGAGAAAAGCTCCATGGTTACGTATACAAAGTTATGATAATGTGCAAAACATCTGTTAAAGGAAAAGCATTTATAAGGTTATACCAGAGACCTGTCAAGATTTCAATAATGAATTTATTGCACTGTGGAATACACGTACATTAAAGTGAATGATTTATAAAAACTATACAAAGTCAGTTTTGGAGGTAGCACTCCAGTGCACATACATTAAAGCGAATCTTTTACACAAAATTACTACAAAGACAGTTTTACTGGTCGCATTGTACAATAAACATATTTTAAAAGAAATAGGTGGTAATTATTGCTGGATGCAGGGGGTTGGGCTGATACAAGCGTAAAAGAATGAAAAGAAAGAAGAGCATTGCTTAGGGAAAAAGAAGTAGAGTAGTGCAAAATGAAATAGAGATGAAGTTCTGTGAGTGAGGATTTAGTGAGGAATGTATAGCAAAATATATGAAAAGTGAGGGATGTGGTAGTCCCAGAGAGGTATGTGTTAGGTATAAGAAGTAGATGAGCACCACAAGAAGGTCAGTGATATATTAAGGGCACATTCTGATGGTCAGTGATATATTAGGGGAGCATTCTGATGGTCAGTGGTTTATTAGGGGAACATTCTGATGATAGCTGTAGTTGCTGGAAGCCGGCCACGGTGGTGCAGCGGTTAGCGTTGCCCCCTCACAGCAAGAGATTCTCCGGTTCGATCCTCGGCTGGGGTGTTTTATGTGCAAAGTCTGCATGCCCTCCCTGTAGTCGTGTGGGTTTCCTTCGGGTGCTCCGATTTCCTGCCACATCCCAAAGACAAGCTGTAAGTGGATTGGACACACTAAATTGGTCCTAGGTGTGAGTGTCTGCATGTGTGTGCCTTCTGTGGAAGGTTGGGCGCCGGGCTGTCAACTCGACACTGTAAAACTCCACTGCCAATCATGAGCGGATGGTGATCCGCTGTGGCAACTCCTTACCGGAAAAAGCCAGAAGAAGTTGGTGGAAGTGGTATTCTATTGTGTGCGGATAGGTGGAATGAGAGAAAGAAACTAGTCGAGTGGTCAGAGCAAAGACACTGCAATGTGTCAAGAAGGAAAGATTTTGCATCCTGTTTAAAGATTCTTTGTGCATTTATTTGGCAGATGGAGTCTGGGAGAGAGTTGCACTGTTTACCATGTGGCAAACATATATCGAGTCCCCATGAAAGCTGTGCAAGGGAGTCACATTTGCCCCATGGAAAAGAGAGTACAAGTAGGGATATACAAGTGGAGCAGATTGCTGTAAGAAGGACAAGTCTGTGGATGATTTTTTTGTGCTATTTTTAACGGAGGACTGTTTATACCTGAATTTCTTATATTTATGGAATTTCTCAAATTCATGCAATATTACTAGCAATTCTCCTCCATATGAGTGTATCAGTGCTGTACACAGGCTACTTGTCTTTTCTCTTGTAGGATCACAGTTCCTATACCATTCAAGATGTTTTTTACATGCAACACAACTGGCTTTAATAACTGTATTTCAGCAATGGTTCATCTGGAACTATTTTAAATGGCAGGCTAGCCACAGCCAGATCCCACCTCTTATCTACGCTCCTCTACTGTCTTCAGATTTTCACTAACCTAATATGCTGCTAATATGCCCAACAGGACCCATCACTGCCTTGCGCTTCAAAAACTACACAGGCTTGAATACTCAATCAACTTAGCATCGCACATGCCAGTATCCGCAAACCTAAAAACTGCCCTGCACTCTCCAACCTTGTGCAACTAAATACCAACCCCAGGACCCTTAGATCATCCGATAAACTTATACTCAATGTAACAAAGTCCCATAATTACTTTGGCGACTCCCTCTTCTCCTATAAAGTAGCCAGACAGTAGAACCTAATACCCTAGAATATCCTAAAAAACACAGAGTCAATAACTCCTAAAGGAATACCTTATTCAACAATGGCTCTGCTCCTGTAATACTCCTGGCTAGTTAGTCATGCCATCAATCAACTGTTTCTTTTCTGCTATCTTCTCCTTGTCTTACGTCTACCTAATGAAAATATCGTAATGGTTTATATTGGTTATGTATCTAATGAGATCATATTACTGTCTATAGTTAGGCTTAGGGAATGTAATGTTTTCTGTTTACATTCTCTTTTTGTAAATTGTGATTGTAGGCAACTGTTAACTTTTTGTATATTCTTTGTAAATCTTTGTAAAATTTCTGTAATCTTTTTTGTACTGTTGCTATGGAGCTTTTCTCCCTGGCTCTCCTCTAAAAATGGGCTACTTGTCAGCCGAACACTACCCAGTTAACAAATGTAAAATAAATTAAATAAAATATTTTTTTTAATATTTCAAACTCTTTTTCTGCTTATATCTCTATACATCTTGTTCTAACAGCTTTCTTGGAGGTATAGTAACTCACATATATTAATTACTCACTTTTTAAGACGCTGCATATTTCCTAGAAACATCTGTAATGCCTGTTTATCTTTTGTTTTGACATTTGCACAATTTTTCTGACTTTTCTGTATCGGGAATCACTCCTCACATTAGAATATGACCCATGTGCTTCAGCTTTGTTAGTCTTATTTTAGATGTATTCTTCTTCATGAAATTATGCTATCTTAATATTTTCCACAGTTGTGTCAGACTCTTGTCATACTTACCTTGCACCTTACTATCACTAGTAGATCATCTGTTATACTTTCACCTTCCAAACCTTCAATTACATACGCAACAGCTCTTTTAAATACCTGATAGCTGTAATGCTGATGAATTACCAAATAAAAGTATAAGGAATGTCAGCCTTTTTTAATGGGGCATTATATGTCCTCAAATTGGAGTCTTGTCTGTATTTAATTTTGAAAATAACTAACTAAGCTTGCATTGTAGAGTACATGTCAGCAGTAAGGAATGAGCATTGCTCATCACTTCTTAATGATTTCTAACCTTTCTAGTCACTTCCCTTCATGCTGCACTCTACTCCTTTGAACTTTCCTGGAAGCATGTATTACTGGCATTGTATCATGATTTATTTGTACATGATCGTCCCATAGCAAACTTCCTATGCCTGTAAATTAATCAGCACAATTATAAAGGATATCAGTGCAATGACTCTGTACAGAATTTAAGATGTTTGTGTAACTGTGTAACTGATTCAGTACACTTTCATCCTTTGCTATCATACTGCGATTTTTTTTATCCATTCTTAACATCACTTAAGCCAGATGACCTAAAATATTATGAGAGCTGTTTTATTGTATACTCATGTGTCAATAGCTTTTGACCAATGGCTCTACTGGTGTCACGAATATGATAATGTGTCAAACTTATTATTGGTATACCTTTGTGAAACAGTGTTTCAAAACTATTTTCAGACAAAATATTGCACTTTGCATTTATGTCTATTTTAAATTCAACATTTTCTTATTAATTCTCATAATTTCTTGCAACAGTCAGACTTGCAGTCAGAGTGCTCTTAATGCATTTTCAGACTTCACCTTATCAAATATTTACACTTTTACAATGACAATGGACATCAAATTTCTGTTCAACAACATGCACCATCTTTTGAACACACTTGCTTTACCTTTTAGGCATCTCTGAATATGGATCTTTCTATCACAGAGTCTACAAAATTAATTAAAAGCAAGGCAATGCATTTTTTAATGAATGCAGCCCCATCAAGTTTGAATTTCAGTTTTATAATATTTCTGCACATCCTGGCTTTCTTTCTTTCTTGTCTCTTTTGCAAGTAGACATTACTCTCTTTTTCATATTATTACTGTTGCAACAATATCAATTTACTTCTCATGTTTCCCTTTAATTTACTGCACATTTTATCTTACAAACAACCCTTTTCTCAGATAATTATTTTAATTGTGAACTAGTACTTTAAACCCGCGGTGGTGGTGCTGCGGTAGCGTTGTCGCCTCACAGTAAGACACTGTCCAGTTCGATTCTCAGTTAGAGCATCTTCTGCGTGGAGACATGTGTGAATGGGTGTACCTTCGTTGAAGGTTATGCATCAGAGTTGGTAACTCGGCACGTAAAAATCAACTACCAATCATTAGCGGACCGGAGTTCTGCTGTGGCGACCCCTAACCGGGAAAAGCCGAAAGACACAAACTTTAATTTGCCTACATATACACAGCTTTTGAAAATGTCAACTGTACTGTTCTTATGAGACTTCCCTTTGTTTCATTATTTCTTACACAAGTCTCTCAGAAACGAATACAAACACCAACAGCAAAGTCCACAGCAGAGAAACGACAGGCTGCAGCAAACTATAGTTTAAAGTCTTTTAATAACCTTTAAAACCCAAAAAACATCAAATATCTCAAGCGCTTTTGCCTGGTTCCTACCAGGCTTTATCAAGATACAAACATAAAAAAGTAATGTCCTTAAATACAATAACCATTGGTCACATGGTGTTTTTTTAATTACTTCAATTTAAGTTAATTAATCAGACAGAATTACTTCAATTGAATTCCTTTAAAAAACAAATGCTAAAAACCTCACCCACATTTTTCAATTGCATAATGTTTAACAAGCCATATACTTACAAAAAACAATACATTAATACCAAAATACTTCCAGACACATTGTTCACTGTTAAAAAAGATTCTTTCAACCATATTATATTAATATTCTATCTATAAAATTCTAAAAAATATATGTAATATATATATTTCTTACACAACAAACATGGCTGTTTCTTTTTGAAGAATAATGTAACTCACCACATTCTCAGACTCTGGCTTAGTTTTTCATTAATATTTATAATCCCTTTAATATCTGATTTCCTATTGAAAATCAAATGATTAATACATGTGATTTCATAGGTTCAGAATAAAACGTCTCTCCAGTTGAAGATATTTTGTTTTCCTTATCTTCCAAAAAAGTATTATTCACGAGTGAATGCATAATCTTGCTATCTGAACTTGAGATTAACTGTGCATTATTTTCTGTATGTATGTTTGGAGATTTTCTCCCCTGGCCTCCACTGAAAATGGACATGTATCCAGTCGGACTATCCCGGTCAACAAATGTAAAATAAATAAATAATAAATAAGTAAAGGAGTTGAGTATCTTCAAAGTTCTGCCCCAGCAATATACAGAAATGTGACACACTGTAAATATTCAAGCTTCTTGGCTATTCTGCAAACAATAAAGAAGAAATCCACTTCTGAATAGAAATCTTTCACTTTAATAGTAAAATCTCCTTGCTGTATATGAATTTCCTTTACGTTTAAGCATCTTTTTATCTGTATGTTATACTTCTGTACTTTCAAACACATAAGCTCTTGAAAACAAATATATTTCTTGACATCTGTAGAGATGTTTACTCACTTCTAACATCATGTCATATATCAAATTTTGCCAGCACTATAAGTAAACACAGACAATGCAGAATAGCTTTCAGCCTCCACATGGTGCATATTTCCAGTTCTTTGTAGCACGGTATTAGCATTTAAATCTATACACCCTATATGCACTCACCAAAGCTCTTTCAACCTTAATGATTCCACATCAGTATATTTTGTTTTTAAAATCTCTGCCCGTCATCTCAATACTAGCTCTTCTTTTTCAGCTCCCCCTCACATCACCCTTTAGCCTCCATTGTCATTTTTCATATCTCATTGTGCCTTTGGCAGACTGTTCATGTATATATATATATATATATATATATATATATATATATATATATATATATATATATGCGTGTGTGTGTTTGTGTATATACATATATATATATGTGTGTGTGTGTGTGTGTGTGTGTGTGTATATATATATATATATATATATATATATATATATATATATATATATATATATATATATACATACACAGTAAAAGATTGCCATACCTCAGAGAAAAATGGAATATTCCAAGAAATGGCATCTTGGACTTAATATGTATAAGTCCATTATTTTGGCCATTCAGTCTCCACATTGCAGGACTCACTCTCGCAGGTCCAAACATTTCAAATAGTTCCCAGTATTAACTTCTTTATATGAAGATTTAGCTTTGAGTAATAACTACTTATATGAGCATCCTGAACAGACACCAGCCTGGCTAACAACAGGAAAAATGAAACTCCTCCTTATGGGTGAATCTGCAAGCTATCCTAAATCCAACGATGTATAAGCTGTATAATGGAATTGATGCCAGCAGAGTGTATTGTCATTTTAAAGAAAACTCAATCATGGCAATAGAACAAAATGGTAACAAAAGAAAGTCATATGGAACAAGGGATCATTTGTTGTTAAATAAAGTCATAATGGAGAATTGAAAAGGGTAAGATTATAAATACGTCATGGAGAGATTACAAAAAAGCATTTGACAGCATTTCACATTCATGGATAATGGAGTGCTTACACAGGTTTTAGATACACCCTATATTGACCAGTTATATTACAGTGACCATGAAACAGTGGCAAACTACTTTGCTGCTAAGCCATGATAAAGGGCAAATTATTATAACAGGGATAAAAATTTAAAGGGGAATATTCCAGGGCTACTCTTTGTCTCTGCTGGTCTTTTGTCATGCCCTTAACCCATTAAATTGCCTACTTAACAGATTAGGGTATAGCTAGTGTTTGGCTCCCAGAAGTGTAAAGACCTCTCCTTTTCTTTATGTTGATGATGTAAAACTGTATAGTCCATCAGATAAGGAGCTGAAAGCACAACTGGATGTGATTAAAATTTTCTGAGATGATATAAGAATGTCATTTAATCTTGATAAATGTGCAAAAGCTATATTTAAAGCAAGAAAGCTGCAACACCAAAAAGATAGCAGTCTGGGACAGGAATGTAATATAAAGGAACTTGAGCAGGAGAGAGTGTATGAATATTTGGGAATTGATGAAGGATCAACAATAAAACATGAACAAATGCAAACAAAATGGTACAGAATTTTTAGACTAAAATTAATACTGAAAACAGCCCTGATGTCTAAGAACAAAACCAATTTTCTCTTCCTGTTCTAACTTACAGTTTTTGGGTGACTGATTGGCCCAAAAAGGTATTCAATAAAAAAAAGTTTCACACTTATCAAATGATAATATAAAAATCAGTGTATACCAAGATTATATATTCCTCTTTCTAAAGGAGGTATGGGCATCCTTGAAACTGATTACACGTATAGATCTGCAATCGTGGGACTGCATACAAATCTGCTGACCTCACTAGATCCAAACGCAGTGAAACTTTTAAAACATGAAGAGAATAAGTCTAAGATGACCTCCCTGCTTTGTTTAGCAGAAGCATATCAGTGTCAAGTGGGAATGAAACTCAAGCCAGGAGTAGATAAAAATCAGGCAGCAACTAATGTGCTAAAAATCAAAGAATATAAGGAGAAGGATCAGATGAGAAGGCAAGACATGTGGAAAAGGCATAAATATAGTAGCAAGCACAGAAAACTCCAGGAACAACCACATGTCACTCAGGGTCTGGCACAGGAATTGTTAAGGAGAGGTGAATTTAAACCAAAAGTTGAAAGTTTAATATTGGCAGCCCAGGATGGTGGACTATGTATACATTGTCTTACATAGTCCATTGAACATGTGGGAGGAACAGACAAATGCAAGTTCTATAAAACAAAACTGGAAACAAGTCATACATCTTATTGCTAGGTGTGAGACACCAATGGCAGAGGGCCTATATACTGAAAGGCATAGTAATGTGGCAAGTCTATTTCACTGGGGATTGTGCAAACATTACAATACTGAAGTATGTGAAAAGCATTGGAAACATGAGCCACAAGCATCATAGAAAATTATGAAATTTATATCACATGAGATCACCCATTACCAACAGTTCAGAAAATAGATGCAAAAAGAACAGATATAGTAGTCCATGGAAAGAAGACGAAAGTAGCATTTATCATTGAAATTGCTACATCCAGTGATTACAGTATCTTACATACAGAAAGAGAGGGGCACAAAGTCATAAAGTACAAGGATTTGCAGACAGAAATGATGGCTATGTGGAAGAAGAATATCCAGACAGTTCCAATAGCATTAGGAGCAATAGGTCTCATGAAAAAATAATTATTGTTGCATTTAGAGATTCTACAGATACATGTAATTCCATATGAATTACAGAAGGAGTAATTTTTGAGCACATTGCTGATAATACAAGGAGCACTTTGGCTACCATCACGGATCAAAACAATAATAATTTCATGAACTTTAATCAGACTTTGACTTAGAAATGGGGTCCATTCCTATCACGGTACTAGAAACCTAAAAGTCTTGGAGAAATTAAATCAGGAAAAAATTGCAATAGGTTTTTAATACAAAGCTATTTCCAAAGGCTAAAATAGCAAGATACAATATACTTCGTAAAGAAAACACAGCTAAACCTCAAGAAAAGTACAACTCGAGTACACAACATAAACAACTAAACAATATCCAGCAACACTAATATAGGCTTACATAGCATAAAAAATTTAACGCATTCAATTCAATGAGAAAAGCAGTATGATTATCAAACTTACAAATCCAGATACTGCACAACAGCAATACAAAGCATGAAAAGAAGAACAATCCTGATACTGCACAACAGCAATACAAAGCATAAAAAGAAGAACAATCCTGATACTGCACAACAGCAATACAAAGCATGAAAAGAAGAACAATCCTGATACTGCACAACAGCAATACAAAGCATGAAAAGAAGAACAATCCTGATACTGCACAGCAGCAATACAAAGCATGAAAAGAAGAACAATCCGATACTGCACAACAGAAATACAAAGCATGAAAAGAAGAACAATCCTGATACTGCACAGCAGCAATACAAAGCATGAAAAGAAGAACAAAAAGAGCAATTAATAATGGTAGGCAGTATTCAGTGTTTATATACAGTATTTGTCAGCATGGAAGGATATGGTCAACAGACCACATTGCTATCCCAAGGAATGTCTGCACCGGTTACCTCTAGGCTTTTGAATATTGGCTAAAGCATTGTTCTCCCCAATGTGCCTTTTTAGGCAATGCCAAACTGACAAACTTTCTAACATAGCAAAACTATTGCAAGGTGCTCAGTGCCAGGAGCCTAAACAAGAACCTCCACTTCCTCCAGGCTCTCCTCACCCTTGAGAGTGTGGACATCTGTGTAGTTACTGAGATATGGTTAAAGCAACAGGGATCACCCCAGCAGTGCAGGACTGCATTACCTTCAACACATTCAGTCCAGCTAAAGAACAGGCAGGGACAAAAGGTGGAGGTGTCTCCATCTATATCAACAACAAAATCCTCTCAAGACTTGTCAAACAGGAAAGTGTGCTTGAGCTTTTCCATCTCTATATTTCCACAGGCAAAGTCATCCCATATCATAACCTTACAAACTATAGGTCACCCTCTATGACCCAAGAAACCCACAACTCTTACTTGAACTTAACTGAAGAGCCTCAACATTCAACCCAACACCATATTCATGGGGGACTTCAACTACAGCACTATAAACTGGGGTACTTACCCAACCCCAAACTTACAGACACAGTGATTCATGGAGTTTCTAAAGACAAATACCTTGGACAGTACACCCACTGTCAGTGTGATCATACTCAACCTCATATTCACAAACATAGTGGAATGCTATACCCCTCCATGTATTGTCCTGTTTGGTAGGGCCAGACCACAAAGCTGTCTCCTTTGTAATAAAAAAACAATTTATGACCCCAGCTAACCCTATAACATTTAGAAACTATTCTAAGGCAAACATCCTATTACTAAGTGATAACCTGTAAAAATTTCCAGCACCCCCAAATCCTACAAACACAGCTGCCTATGTGAAGTTATGCACAGAAGCCCTGTACAGTCATGTCAATAAATGCACAGAATAGCTGTGCCCACCAGAAATAAGCTCATTACTAATGCAACCCCCCCCCCACTCTGGTGGAATCCAAACAAAACAGGTTGTACAACAGAAGAAAAAAGTCATAGCCAAGATTAAGAAGTGCTACACACAGCAAGAAGACAGTCCCATCAAGTTATACAAACAACTAAGAAGACAAATTAAGTTGAATAAAGGCAACTTTGAGGTAAAGATAACCCCCCAGACAAAGAATGACCACAAAGCTTTCTTTAACTATGCCTAAAACTTCAAAAGGCACCATACAGCAGTGTGCAGAAATGATTGTAAATACAGCCAGTTACATGGGGTCAGAATATATAAAACATCTGCTGGCCAACAAATTCAGCTCCAATTGTACTCCCTCCTTCTGCCCCCTGGCCACCCCCTAAGGGAATAACAGCAAGCAATGCCCCCCCAACTACCACTAGGAAGCAGGTCCTATATGTGCTCTCTGAGGCCAAAAACACTGCATCATTGGGTCAAGATAGTATCCTAAATAGCCTAAAACATGACCTTTTGGGACCACCGGTGTCAATGTTTACCCATAGCCTACAAACAGATTTTGTGCCACATGAATGGAGAACTGCAGTAGTCAATCCACTGCACAAGGGTGGGCCATCAATGGACCCCAAGAACTACAGACCCATAAGTCTGACTAGTATCATATGCAAAGTCATGGAAAGACTTATCATGGAAATGGTTAATGACTACACAGAAAAAAATTAAACACTGGATCCAACCCAGTCTGGCTTTGTAATGGCAGATTATGCCTACTCAACCTGGTTGACTTCAATGTGAAAGTTACCAAGGCAATGGATTATAGCAAAATGGTTTATACTGCCTACCTTGACTTGGCTAAGGCATTTGGTATAATACCCCACTTGGACATTATAAAAAAACTCAAAGATATAAGCATATAGACTACCTCCAACAAAGAGGGCAGTTACTAGTGGAGTCCAGCGGGACTCTGCACTGAGCCTGCTCCTTTTCGCATCTACTTCTCGGAAGTCATGGCCAATGCTGGTGGCCTCTGTCTGACCACGTTTGCTGGTGATTGCAAACTAGAAGCAGTCATAGATTCCTCCAAATGCAGTAACATCCTACAGGAAGACTTAACACAGACAAATTACTGGTGCCAAAGCCATGGCTTAAGTCTCACTGCCAATAAATGCATAATAGCCCCATTTGGAAAGTTAGCCACCCTAGGAAATTACCTCATCAATAATAATTCCCTAAGAGTAGACCCAATAGGCAGGGATTTGGGTACATATGTAGATAGGAACTTGGCTTTCAACCAACATATGTATAATGTAGTAAGGAAATCATTCTGTGTTGCTCAGCTTATAAGCAATGGCATGGCATCAATGTCCAAGGAAGTCGTCATTTCACTGTACTTGTCCCTTATCAGGCCCATCATTAAGCAGAACACCCCTTTTAGAATGTACCTGACCAGGTACATGCACCAACTGGAATAGCCACAGAGGTTACTCACAAAAAGAATACAGGCCATAAACAACAGGTCTTACGTAGAATGCCTCAAAACCCTGTCTCTGTACACTGTTTCCTGCAGACTGGTGACAATATGCCTGGCATGCATGCCATCCTTGGAGCCTATTCTGATGGACCATTTGCACGTCCCTAAAAAGAAATGCATCAAAATTACTCTAGCTAGGCATTTATTTGCTTGTGAAATAAATAGAGCATGTTGGAGGGATAGGTATGTGTCTCAGAGAATTCCTTTTCTCTGGAGCAGGCTTTCCATCCATGTGAAGCAGAGCTCTTCCCAAAGCCTGTTCAAAAGAAGCCTGGGCCAGTAGATGAGAAATTAGAAATATACCCCATGTCTAGCACATATGCATCTAATGGACAGAGGCAGCCTGTAACTGTTGCCGTATGTATAACCCCTAAAATAACCTCTAAGGCATATAAACTTGTGGAATACAATTGGGATTCTTCACTAGGCTTATAAAGGTCCCTGTAATCATTAGCCTATTATACTTCTATAACCCTATGAACCTATTATATAAACGACTGAGGAACATCTATCATAAGGCAGAGGCTAACACTGAGGGATTATGATTGGTTGTGCCCTTCTCACTAGCATGTAGGACATTGACACATGATATGGATGGTATCTGATGTGTGTAGTATGGACAATGACACAAAGAAGAAATAATCAAGCTGAGCATGTTTAATGTTCAGCACTGTGTTTTCCTACACAGTATTGCAAATGCAGGGATATGTGCAACATAATTGCACAGTACTAAAACTAACATGCCTAAAACTAGCAATATGAATGAACAAAGTACAGCTAATTACTGCTGTAAGAGTTCCGGTAGAAAACTAAACACTGCACTGCAGTTGTACACAGCAGCACCAGCACAGTTGTCATATTCGTCTCATTTCAGGAATTACTGGCACAGTGAAGAACAGTGGCACAGGTGCAATGTCATTAAGAGCAGTGAAAAACTATGCAATGGTAATATCATGCCTATGATCTAATGAGCAATAACATTCTGAACCACTAAAAATATCAGTGACACACCCAGAGTCAGTACAGCTGGCAAACATGGCAATATCAGTATTAACTATGACAGTTAAGGTCATTAACATAGTTACAAGTGAATTCAAAGCCATGTGGCAGTTCTATAAACAATGAATAATCAAACTCTTGTCACACTGCATGAAAGTGCTAAAAAGGGGGCAATTGCTATAAGATAAAACAGAGTAGTAGAAAGTAAGATGGAAGATGAGCAATTTAGATTCAGATGGAGATGCAGAGCAACTGGCCCAACGTTTGCAGTGAGACAAGTACTTGAGAAGAAGCTAGAAATGAGGAAAGAGTCAATCTGGGCATTCCTAAACTTGGAGAAAGCATATGACAAGATCTCAAGACAGCTGATTTGGACAGCCCTATGATAGTCTGAAGTTCCAGAAGCATTGGTAGAATTAGTTCCGGCTGTGTACAAGGAGCAAGTGACACAAGTACTATGAGTGTTCAAACTCACATTAAGGTTCTCAGTGAAGGTCCATGCTCATCGGTGTTCAGCTCAGAACCCACTGCTGTTCATAATGTTGATGGACTAAGTCAGCAAACATATCAGAAGGGACAGATCAACAAAGCTGCTGTATGCACACAATATGGCATTACAAACAAACACTGAACAGAAAAGGGATTGAATGCAAAACTGAAGGCACATGGGTTGAGCTAAATACAGACAAGGCAGTTGTCATGGCAGCAAATGGGGAAAATGAGAAGATGTTGAAAACTGAGCTAGAATGGAAAATAGTAGAATGGTTTAGCATCTTCAAGTACCTGGGAGGCGTGGTCGAGGAGGACAGTCTGAATGAGGAGATCAAAACTAGAAACAGCTGGGCTGCAGCCAACTGGCAATGAGTGTCAAGGGTAGTGTGTGACAGAAGAATGCCAAAAAAGTTGAAAAGTAAGGTGTATAAAATAGTGGTGCAACCAGTGCTACTGTATGGTACAAAACCCTGGGCAGTAAAGGCAGAGAAGTTGATGAAGCTAGAGATGATGGAGATGAGATGAAGGGTAGGATGCACAGTGTGGGTGAGATAAAAGAATGTGGACACCAGATTAGAAGCCAAATTAGCTCCATATGCAGACAAGGTCAAAGAGAACAGATTATGGCAGTTTAGGTACATATGGAGGAAAGTAGGTGATGAGCTGGTGAAGATCTGGAGGAGAAAGAACGAAGGAAAGAGGAAACAAGGGCATCCAGCAAAGAGATGGATGGATGGATTCTGTGTGTGACAGCCAGACATAACTGTCAGAAAAGGTAGAACAGTGGTTTGAAACAAGACAGATGGCAACAATTTACTATCAAAAGGGTGATCGGACTTCATTCGAATTCCATATGTCCAATCTCCCAATTCGACATCCTGAAACAAAAAAAAAAAATTGTTGAAATGCACAACAGCGAATGCTAGTGTGCATTTACTATTGTGAATTTCACCATTTTGAATGTAGATTGTACTATAGTGGGGATCGGAAATGTTCCCTTTCCCTCACTGCAGTGCGATCTTGGAGTTTGCATATATAAGTAGCAGGGGGTGTGAGGGGGTGCAGGGCGGCTTGCCTTCCTTTAAAAAGCATACATTTAGTGCTGAACGGAAGTGTGGTATTTTCGGTAAAGTCGACATTTCTGAGATGTCAACTTTAGCAAAAATACTTCATTCTATCTTTTTGTGGTTCATTGTTTTGATTTCCGATATTATGATTCAGAAATCTGAACACTCGCACAAAGTCGGTGCATGAATGTTATAGTGAACTGATGCCAACAATTGATGCGACTCCTCATCTTCATATAGAAAATGAATTAAAGGGGAGTTGATGATGATGATAATGATGATGTTGACGATGGTTAGCTATTTAACTGCAATGTAAAGCTGGGCAGTGCTGCAGTAAGCAGGTGAAGCACAGACACCGGTCTGATAACAATACAGTACACTTACTGACCTCCTGGACAGTCTAGCCTGCCTCATCTGCAGTCAGGCTTGTTTTTCATAATCTTCTCCTCTGATGAAAAACACAAAAACACATAAAGACCACAACATAACCATGGACATCAGAAAGATCCTATAAGTATACATTAAGGCTGAAAATTGGTCAGTATTGATCAGTGCTCTACCCCAGTTAAAAAATTCAAATAAATAAAGAAAGAAAGGCCCACTGCTGAATAAGCCAGGAGAAAGGAAATGTTACTGTAATACTGCATTTGTCTCTCCCTATATTCCTATTATCAGAAAATGTCTGAGTGGCACTTGTTCAGATGACTATATCTATGTTGACATTGCACTCCATTGCAGGTGATGCCCATGTCATTACTTACCATCTTGGTAAATGAGGGACAGGCATCACATTTGTACAGGGAACCCTCATAGCTGTACCTCAGCAGACACACCCTGTAATTCAGCAGCAACAGGTACAGAATGATTATAGACTCTTTTTCTCTCTGCAGTACACACACCCTGCCGACGCTATGTCCATTTGAGAGGATAAGTCCAGGAGTGAAAATGATAGCTAGGGCATGATGATGCACATTGTGGACACCACATGATATACACTGATGAGCAACATAGTACAGCAATGCCCGTCTATGGCAATGCAATGCACTTGACGAGTTGAATGAGGCAGGGTGACAGCTCTGTGGCCATGTTCCACAGGCACACACATCCTACATGACCTAACTGCCCAAGCATGGCAATGGCTAGCTGCTGGTTAGTGTGACAACCACAGCAATTACTGCATAGCTTATGTGTACTAGTGTGACCTGGTTTCAGAGTTGTGCACACCTTAATTGATCAGAATGCATGTACAAATGCCACACTGAGCCTCATAGCACAGACCAGGGCTTATAAGACATTGAGGCATTAACAAGATTCAGAGAGCTTCATGCTAGGTTACCTCATTAACATAATCACCATGCTACAATCCCCTTCATCACTTCATGAACAGTGTAGTTATTAATACTGCAAGAGACAGTGCTACAGACATGACTATATTACAGCATATAAAGGATAGTACAGAAAACTGAAATAAAGACAAATAGCAGATAGGAGTATTGGTAACTTGCACCCCATTTCAGGGACAGCTCCAGGTTATATAGCTGCCATACTGCTATCCAATCCTACACAATGGTGTATGCTAACCCTGCAATGGCATTGGTAGAAATAAGGCAGACTGTGTTGGGGTGGTGTTGGCAAACACAGTTAGGGCACGAAAGACAAGTAGAAAAATGATGCAGCACTTGAAAAGGCATTGATCAGTGTTCTGTGCCAGTAAATCGCTATTCAAACAGCTAGGCCACAAGAAACAGGTAAAACTAATACCATCCTTGTTGTAGGAAGAGCATCCATGCCTCACTATCTGAGCACAACAAATTGTAGTCCCTTGGGGAGCTGCTCAAATGATGCAAAATGGGCATGATTGCTGACATACTAGTAGAACCTCGTGATACAAGGAGAGCACAGGGAGACTATGTTGCATACCCACATGGGAGGGCTTGATGGTCCTGGAGTTCAATATGCAAGGACTGTGTCTTAGGTACTGCAGTAAAGAATAGTGCATGTGTACCACATGCCCACACATAGCACAGTCTGGCACACTGTGAGAGCAGTGATTCATAGCATTGCACATATCAGTATCTACCGCAGGGGTTGGGCAATGGATGTTGTCCAAAATGGACAGTCCTGTATATGCCACTCTGATCCACATGTGCTTCCACAGGTGTACTGGATTTTCATAGTACCAGAAGAATAGGAACACACAGAAAATTTCACCCCAAATGAGATGGATGTTTTTCTGCAGGTCCTACACACCCACCCAGAAGCTTAGGTTGGGTGGGGTAAAGGAGGCAGCCATCCCAGGTGCAAGGTGTTATGTTGGTGTGATTGCCAGAAGTGCAGTACCATATTTATTTCTGTACTAGCATTTCTGAATGTCGGCACAGAAATGAATTTGCTGCTAGGACAAAAATACATGCCTTAGTGCTTTGTATGTGGTGTAACTTAAGTTGTGGCATGCAGGTTGCTGAAGACTCTATGTCGAGGGGCACAGACAGGATGAGACAGGAGCTCTACCCAGGAATGGGAATGGAGCATGAATCTTTTTTTTGCCCTTTTTTTAACCTGATGAGTGCCAGATCAGAGAATGGCACTAGGAGCTAAATGACCCAGATGTGGCTCTGCACCATTGGTAAGAGAGTCTTGGAGAAGGATAAGGTGCATAAGGCCTTCAGGGACCAGATGTGTCAGGAAATACTGTAGGTGGGTGCATCTGGACAGTGTAGCAGGTGCACTGGAGGATCATAAACATGATTATCCATGTAAAGATGAGGGCACAAGACATAGCTACAGATAGGTCTGCCACCTAGGTGGCTTACACAAGGCATAGTCATCTAACAGAGATAGGGCAGTTCCTTATAACCTTCATTGAAGAATATGAGAAGATGCTAATTTCATGTGGTGGATGTGGGAGCTGGTATGATCAGTACTACCCAGGTGTCCATTGGTGATGGCCCCACAGATGTACTGAAAATATCAGATATGCAGCATATCTGTCACACATCCAGCTGGTGCATCCAGGTAATTTGATGTTACCCAGAAACATTGTATCTTCATCTACAAACACCTGCAGCACAGATTATGTCTGCCCATGTGTCTTTGGGTGATCAACCAGGTGAGTTGTGTGACTTACTATTGCAAGTTGACACTGACAAGCACCTCATAACATATACCACGCAGCATTTCTGTCATGAACACATTTCTGGACCACAATGCATCCTGTAGCAACAGGTATATATGTATGTACTCATAGACTCTGTAATTTTCAGGTATATCCAGCTGTATGATGCATGGCTGATCAAGGGGATTATACACGTAGTGATTTAAACATTGTTGAGTTATCTGTATTTTCACAAGTTCCACTGAGAGAGGATCCAGCAATAAAAGTCTTCTCATGCTTGAGGTCAGCACATTTGTTGAGGCTGATGATGATGTCATTGTGTGCATATGGCACAATCTGAGGATACAGTGGCCATGTCAGCAACACTAGCATTGAAGGTAGCATTCCCATTCCCACAGCTGAGGGGACAGCTGAAGCTTTGAATGGCCTTCATTCATCATCTGTGTTTAGTGAAGGCTGTCCTCTCCAAGTGTGTCCCACACATATGGTATAAAGGCAGCAGAAAGACAGCATCAAAGGGATGCACAACCAGCAAGGTGCCTACATATGACCTTGAACAGACAGATGAGCACTGCTGCTTATCATCGTCCTGTGGCACAATGACTATTAAAGTATGTTGCTGTTACCATAAGCATCATTCAGTGAATGTGCAGGGCTGTTCACGAGGCAGACATGGATGATATTCAACCATGTCAGAGGTGTCTGTTGTGCTGCTTGGCCTGTGTGAACATGTCTATGTTCTCCATGAATGTCTCCAGACATTATAGGGAATGGTAGCACACTTAGCAGCCATTAATGGGTCCTTGCAACTGCTTGCAGATGTCAGGGCATAGTTGAGGTAGGAGAGAGTTGCACACTACAGGTGTGTACTACCACTTTGCATAGATGGCTGGCTTCAGTGTTGCCTCAATCACTGTGAATGGTCAGTCCCATGGGCATGGATTACACTCTTCTATTTCCACCATTCCCTACATTCCTGTCCACAGATGGTCCCATGTATGTGCACAAAATTTGTCAAGCTTTATTTGAATACACCCCCATTCACCCCTTCTCAGGGACATGGATTTCCACAGCAGTCTGCTCTCTTGTAGATGCCCCCCCCCCCCCAGTGAAACATACTGCTGGATGGACAGGGCCACCTGCCATGACCACACAGTAGAGCAGAGGATGCAGTCACCTTTATGCATACATAGCCCAAGTGCTATGGCCTCTTCTGCTGTACAGTACATGCCTACACACATGCTACTACAGGGACAAATGGCATATCTAGACAGCATTCCACTCCAGGAAAATCAACACCATCATCTGCGAACATGATCTCTGATACCACATGACACCCTAGCCATATGTAGGCTTAACACTAGCACCACCTATGACTAGCAATGTTGTCCCATGCCATTGTGTCCACTCCTCACCATGAGTAAATGATTGTGATTGTAGCCTGCCCACCACTACACTACATTACCTTAATCATGCATCACTTTGTTCTGTGTTTATCTTGTCTTGGAAAGCCTTCCCACATGAAACACTGGTATGGGTCACACAAGTGCCAGATGTGTGAATCATGGGAAATGTCTGGATGAACCACAAACACATTATGTGTAATAGCCTGTATGTTACACACTGTTTGCAAGTTGAAGAAGTAGAGACCCCTCTGGTTGATATAACAGACACTAAATGGAGTAGACTGTGCCTCGATGGCAAAATAGGTGCAGTCGATGACCTCAGGATCTCATAGAAATAGACTATGTCATAGAATGCCCACACAGTGGTGATTCTCTCCTCTGCTTCTGTGGGAACCACATCTGCTCAATAGCATGCATCTAACATCACCATTTAGAACTGGTGCAAGATTTTTAAGGCTGAGGCCTACAGAACTCCCATTTCACATGTCTCCTGTTGTTCACTGAATAGCCCTCATAGTAAGAACAGTTAATGCTGCACAAGCCTTCATGCCCACTGGGATAGGCATTCTCTACATTCCTCTTGATTTCATGTGAAGGCAGCATCAGTCAAACAGCTTCCATATGACATCTCTGGTTGCAGTAAACTATTTCCTAGTTGTGGAGGTGATAGCATGTCAGTTACAAATGGGTCCTTCTGATACAAGGAGGACAATGGTTCCAAAGTAGTCACTAACACATGGAAAGTTGATAAAATACATACTACTCCTAACTTCTTTATATAAATGAGGAATCTGCTCACAGTGAAATGCTGGTATCCAGAAATGCTGACTGCCATGGCTCTTCATGCTATTTTTGTATGTTATTAAATCACACCACCATGTTTGCTGTCTTTGTTAACATATATAGTAACTCTCATTAACATATTGACAACTCATCGGCATGTAATTATGCATTCATTTGCATATCATGCGTACTGAGCTATTTTACCTGCAATAGCATTGCCACCTATCCATTTTTTTCCAGACTATGTGGAAATCAAACTAATTGTCCAGTAGTCCTGAAAATACTGTACAAATTCTGGTATTCTGTTTCAAAAAAAGAAACAGACTATAAGAGTTTCTTAATTCGGCAGATTTAGTATGCTTTTTTTACAGAAAAGCATAGTAAATCGGCAGGAAAAAAAACATCATAGAACAAAAGGAGGATGTTCCTCCTCCCCCTAATGTGAACATGATGTCACAAAATGGGTGAAAAGTGGATGGGGAGAAGGAGGAGAATGGCAGGGTTAGGTGAGATGTGGAGTGTGGCCTTGGTCCAGTTTCAGCCGCTATGAAAGTTAGTAACTCTACCCTGCAGTAATGCTACATGGGCCTAATTATTTGCTCCTCCTTGCACAACATTGCTCACTCTACTGTTTTACTTAAGGCAGTGTGCTAATTGTTCCTGCATAGCTCCCCATGGATGAAAAAAGACCCACCAAATAAACCAATGCAAAACTGCAAAGAACTGAAGAAACTAAAAGAAAGCCAAAAATGGTCACCTATTACTACATTAAAAAAGGAAAAAGAAAATAAACAGCATGATGTCATTAAACTAGCTAGGAAAAAAACAATGAATAACGAAAACAAATCATGTTCAACCTTAACTCCAAAAAAGAAAGAAAGAAAAACAGCAAAAACAAAACAAAAAAAAAAATCAATCTGCACAAAATGCATAAAAAGGCAATTAACATTCATAAATAAGAATATACCTTTATCTTTTACTAAGAATTTCACTATTAGGAAATACTAAAACTACACTAAAGTAAACTATACAATAAAAGACTGACATACAACGAGGGGTTACGATTGGCATAATGGTTAAGGATTTCACCTTAAAGACACAAAGTGCAGGCTTTCATTCTGACCTCATTGGCTAAACTTAAAATGGCCCTTCAGGGCAGTTAGCTTAGTATTCACCTATGAATCCATGCCTAAAGAAACTGCTATACTGAACACAATAAAATGTAAAGGTACTATAAATAAAGAATGTAAATTAAGCATGCTGCACAAGCAGACGTAAAAGAAAACATGTCTGTTAGATATGAATATAAGGCTGAAATTAATTCTGTTGTAAATATGCTGAAAGATAAAGCATAGAATAAAAAGTTTGCTTGAATATATGTATAGAGTTTACCAATGTAAAATATGCATTCATACTATATGCATAACAGACAGGCTTCTCTTCCCAGCAAGCAAGTATTATATGCTTTTCTCATGTTTGCAGAACAATTTACAAATATCCATTAACAGACAGGAACAGCAGCAGAACAGCTTGTACAGATGTTTCCTTTCAGATTTCTGTTAATGGCATCCTCACATCAGCAAAAGTGCTTACAAGTAAATTACAAAAGGACAATAGAAAAGTCTAAAAACAGACAATATTAAGTTGTCTATCTCGCCTTCATTCTTGCTGGTTGGTTCGGAGCCGATTCTCGGCTCCGACTCGGCCATCTTCAAAAGCTCGAGAGCTGCTTACTGGCTCGAGGCCCCCCTATATCCCATGATGCCTGGCACTAGATATCCAGATCTCATTTGCCACTTCTGCTACGAGGTTGCGTTTACTGGCTCAGGTCGTATTTTTTCACTTTATTGATAATATTAGAACTTTTTGTATATTATTAGTCATACATAGTTGTAGGATTTGTGGTATTTGTTAGTATTTATTTCCCCCCTTGAAAACTCATTTTCTTCTTAGAGAGTTTTCCCCTCCCTCCCCCACTCCCATTTTGCCTTTTTAAGGTAAGCCGATTTAGTTAAAGGCTTATCCTTGTTTTCTTTTTTAAGGAAGAAAATTGTAGTAGTTTGTAGGTCTTATATTATAGAGTATGTGTGCTGTTAGGGTGTGGTAACTTGTGTGGACTGTGTGTGTATTTTTCTAGTTACCTACTTCCCTTTGTACTCTTTCTTTGTATTTGAATTTTCCTTTACAGGAATGTCTAAAGACACAAAAGTGTCTGGATTCAAGAAGTGTGACTCATGCTGTCAGAAAATGTCTCTGACGGATGGTCATACTTCTTGTGTCTACTGCTTGGGCACCCTACACCTGCAGGACTCTTGTTCGGTGTGTCACGCCTTTAGTCCAAGAGTCCTGCAGGAGCATAGGAATAAGCTTATCCTTAGGGGTTTGCTTAAACCTGAAGGATCACCGGCCAAGACTCAGTCAGTGAAACCTTCCAGGCCATCGAAGCCATCGGCTCCCAGTTCGGAACCGTCGCCGGGTGTGGCTTCTGCTTCAACTTTGGTACCGGCTGGAACCGAAGTACCTATCTAGAAGTCAACTTTGGCTCCGACTGGAGCCGAAGTACCTATCTCCCAGTCGGCCCCGACTCTTCTGTTGGAACCATCAGGGAGTCGAAAATGCTCCAGTTCACCATCCTTGGAGTCGATACACTCGGCTCCAGGGTCACCCTTGTTGCAATCGGAGTGAAGTCATTGATCCCACTCTTCTTGGTCATCTGGACTATCTGACCATGATTTGGAGAGAGTGGTGAGCAGGCTTTTAAAATCGCAGGCCCTGGCTAAAATGCTATCCAGCCCCCCTCATCAGGGTTCGGCTCTACCTGTCTCTGCAATAGTTCCTCCTTTGACTCATCCCTTGAGTTTGGAGCGGGAGCATGCTGAGGCTGGAATCGTGGGACCATCGGCACCAATACCTCCCCTTTCGGTTCCGTCATCGGCTCCGATCTCATCCATGGTGCCATCCTTGGAGGGATCTGGGTGCCGGGACTCCCTTGTCAGCTCCGAGGGGGCGAGTGGCATCGGACCCTTGTCCGACCTCGTTCTCCCTCTCGGAGCTTCGGCACAGGTGAGTTCGGCTCCTACATCGGCTTCAGAGCCATCTCTCTCAGTGCCGGGAAGGATCCCAGTCTCTTCGGAGCCGAAGCCTTCTTCGATATCGGGAAGGGGCGCTCTCGAGGTCATGAGGAGTGTGCTGGCATCTGAGTCAGCCTCACGGTCAGCCTCATCGGCTCCTCCCCCCATGGTGCCTGCTCCTGCCTCTGCCCCTCCTCCAGACCCCAAGCGTGGGGAACAAGTGCTCCAGGGCACCCCATTGGGTGTATCTTCCTCTTCTGAGGCCTCCCCCGTTCATTCAGAGGAGCCCCCTCGAAAGAGGAAATGCAAGAGGAAGCATGTTGACTCCCCTGAGTCTGTCACTTCAGATACCGACTTAGAGGAGTCGGAAGGGTCCCCGAGATCCCCCTCTGAGGACGTCTCCTTCTCAGACATCCTTGAAATTCTTAGGCAGAGGGGGAACTGGACTACCCTTAACCCTTCCGAGGATGAGTCGGTATTCCTGGATGCGTTTGGATCCCGACCCTCCACCTCCTGGGTGTCTCCGCCTTTCGATCCACTGATGTCTGTGTTGGCTTGAAAGGCGTGCTCAGCTCCAGACACAATGGAACCAACTACCCGCTGGCCCACAAAATTTATTACTGCCCCTCAAGACAAGCAATTTCTGACTAAGGGTGTTCCCGTTGATGCCATGGTGGTAGCAGCGGCCACTAAAAAGGAGTTGGCTGAAACTTCTCCATCTGTCCATCCCCCTAATAAGGAATCTAGGATGATGGACAGATATGGGAAGTGGATGTTTTCCTCAGCGACCTTCTCCATGAGGTCTCTGAACTATTTGTGCCATTTTATCCGCCTTCAAAGGGATCTCCTTAAAGAGCTAGGAGATACCCTTCAAGATCCATCAGCTGCGGGGGCCCAGGCTAAGGTTGCCTCCCAGCTGGTGACTCTAAATTCGGTTGTAAACTCCTCCATGCGGCTCATCTCTTATGCAGCCGATGGCACGAGTAGGGCCATAGGCACAGGCATGGCTTTGAGGAGACACGCTTGGATGCGGTTATGCAACTTTGCGGAACCCTTCAGGGCGTCTTTCACCAACACCCCCTTTGATGGTTCTGCTCTGTTTGGACCACAGGTGAAGGATACCCTTACCAGGTGTGAGCAGGAAGGCAAGACTCTCTCTGCTGTGGGAGTCCATTTTCCACTCCTTCAAGACCGTATCCCAAGGGTCAGAAGAGTGGGAAAATGTGGTTCCGGAAACCCCAGGGAGCTGTGCCTGACACACGTGGAGAGTTCCCCTCCAGGGGCAGAGGAGGGAGCAACAATAAACGCTGCTCTAGGGGCAGAGGGGGTCCGCAGAATCAGGGCCAAAGAGAATCTTTCTCTGACAAGCCCTTCCAGCATCCCTGAAGTGCTGCCCGGCTGTCCACCTTCGGAGGCAGTTGGAGGAAGATTATCGCTGTACCCAAAAGCCTGGCAAAGTATCTATCATATCCGAAGGCTACAAAATCCCCTTCTTTCACACTCCACACTTTACCAACAAATCCCTTTCAGATGTTCCACCCGATCTAAGGGATCAAGCAGTTCAAGAAATTTCAAAACTGCTAAGAAAAAGAGCCATCTAGTCAGTCCCAGCAGACCAACAAAGATCCGGAATTTACTCAAGGTTCTTTTTGGTACCAAAAAAGACAGGGGACTGGAAACCCATTCTGGATCTCAGCAGACTAAACAGGTCTGCTCAAAGAACGAAGTTCCGGATGGTCACGCTACAGTCCATTTTACCCTTTCTGGGTCAGGACAATTGGATGTGCTCCATAGATTTTCAGGACGCATACTGCCATATCAAAATGAACAGATGCTCCAGAGGATTCCTCCGCTTCCAGCTGGGAGCAGTCATTATCAGTTCAGAGCACTGCCCTTTGGTCTCACCACAGCCCCCAGGGTGTTCACCAAATGTTTGGCAGTAGTTACCACTCACCTGAGATGGCAAGGATTCCAGGTGTTTCCATATTTAGATGACTGGCTCCTTACTGCAACCACCAGGCATCACCTGCTGCGAGCCAGAGACTACACCATCCAAACGTGCTCCAAACTAGGCATCACAATAAATTTCAAAAAGTCTGCATTGTTGCCTTGTCAATCTATCACCTTTATAGGCGCAAACTTAAATACAAAGGACATGTCAGCGAGACTTCCAGTAGACAGAGTGTTAGCTATTCGATGACATGTGCAGGTCTTATTGGGATGCAAAAAGATTCAGGCCAAATTCGTCCTAAGAACATTGGGTCTCATGGCAGCGGCTATCATACTAGTTCCCCTTGCACATTTTCACATGAGGATTCTTCAGTGGATGCTGTTCACACAATGGTCCTTCCAGCAACTCCCAATGTCTCACATGATAATGATCACACAGTCATGCAAAAAACCAACTTGTTTGGTGGATGGTTTCCCCATCATTACACCAGGGCAGACCATTCATTCTTCCTCCTCCAGTAGCTACGGTGACCACGGACACCTCCCTGATCGGGTGGGGGTGGGGGCATTTTCAGGGCAGAACAGTCCAAGGCACCTGGCAGCCTCACGAGTACCATCTGCATATCAATGTCTTGGAGATGAGAGCCGTGCTTTTAGCGTTGCAAGCTCTTCAGAACTCTCTTCCCACCAGGACCATTGCAATTCAAACAGACAATATGTCAGTAGTATGGTACATCAACAAGCAGGGCGGAACCAAGTCCTACCCCTTATGTCGAGAAGCACTCAGACTTTGGCAGTGGGCGATCTCTTCCCAATGGTTTCTGATAGCAGCGCACATCCTTGGGAAGTCCAGCGTTATAGCAGACAGGCTAAGCAGGGCAATTCTCATGCCTCACGAATGGTCTCTCAATCAGACTGTGGTGGACAAAATCTTCCGCAAATGGGGTCAGCCTTGCTGCGACCTTTTTGCCACCCCCTTCAACAGCAAGTGTGACAATTTCTTCTCTCTCCTCCCTCTTCCCGGACACTTCCCCAGAGACAATCTAGTTCACGATTGGCCTTAGGGACTTCTTTATGCATTCCCTCCATTTCCCCTGATTCCCGAACTAATACAGAAAGCTACCACATTGGGATGCAAGATGATCATCATTGCCCCTTACTGGCCTCGACAAATTTGGTTCCCGTTCCTGCATCATCACCTTCTGGAGCAGCCCTGGACCCTGGACCCACTTCCAGACCTCCTGATCCATCAATCGGGTGGGCTGCACCAATCTCTTCAATCTCTCCAGCTCACTGCTTGGTTTCTCCACTTCCGACCTTAGCCAGGCTTCCGAACATCTCCCACTCGGTGCGTGAAATCATCTTATCCTCGCATAAGTCTACCACTTGAAAGACTTATGCTAGTAAGTGGAAACATTTTTCCTTATAGGCAGAGACCAGGAATATAGATCCCTTTTCAGCCCCTGTGCACCATATTTTAGAATTTCTAGTGGAACTTTTTCGAGCTGGATCCTCTTCTGCCACGATTAGAGTTCAGCTAGCCGCAATTTTAAACTTTCATACGGGCCTATCTGATACAAGCATCATGTCCCATAAGCTTTGTAAAGCCTTTCTTAAAAGGACCACTCTACTCAGGCCCCCAGTAAGAGATCCTCCACCTCCGCGGGATCTGAATTTGATTTTAGCTTCCCTGATACTGCCCCCCTTTGAACCGGCAGCTTCTTGTTCCTTGAAGTTTCTTTCTTGGAAAACCCTTCTACTGGTTGCAGTTACATTGGCTAGAAGAGTTTCTGAACTTCAGGCTCTTTGTGTTCGTCCTCCTTACCTAGTTTTTCACAATGATAGAGTTTCTCTTCGGACTAACCCTTCCTTTCTGCCAAAGGTTACTTCTGATAATAATTTGAATCAGTCCATTGACCTACCTGTGTTTTTTTCCAAATTTTTCCAACAAGGCAGAATACAAGTTACATCAGTTGGACATTCATAGACAATTATGCTTTTACTTGCATAGAACCAAGCAAATCAGAAAATCAGACCAGTTGTTCCTGTCCTATGCTGAGGGTAAACAAGGTATACCGGTGTCGAAAGTAACCTTATCTAGGTGGTTGACATCTATTATTACATTTATATATCAGTTAAGGAATAAAGAGCTTCCTGCTAAACCAAAACGTCACTCCACCAGAGCTCTAGCTACTTCAATGGCTTTTCAGGCCAGATTGCCAATGGAAACTATTTGTGCGGCAGCTACATGGGCTAATCCACATACCTTCATTTCACATTATAAGCTGGATGTGGCCTCCAGGAGCAGAGCTGATTTTGGTTCCACTGTTCTGAAGAGTCCATTCCGATGAGCCACCCAGGATTGAGGTGCTAGAGACGCTGTCCCAACCAGCAAGAATGAAGGCGAGATAGACAACTTAACATTAAGAAGTTATGTACCTACCATAACGTTCCATGTTAGTTGTCTTCTTCTCACCTTCTTTCTTGCGTCCCACCCTCCACCCCCCTATTCTAGTAGACCGAGAAGAGTTCCTTATGTTTTTTTTATCACTGGCTGAGTCTTCTCTGGCTATTACTTCTGATTATCAGTCTCTCCAGTAGGTTCATGTATCCTACTACAGTTTACTGTATTATTATAATTGTTATTATTATGTCTGTAGTTAGGTTTACCAAACGAGATCTGGGTATCTAGCGCCAGGCATCATGGGATATAGGGGGGCCTCGAGCCAGTAAGCAGCTTTCGAGCTTTTGAAGATGGCCGAGTCGGAGCCGATAATCAGCTCCGAACCAACCAGCAAGAAAGAAGGCGAGAAGAAGATAACTAACATGGAATGTTATGGTAGGTACATAACTTCTTATTATGTGACTTCCCACAGAAGGCCAAAAAAGATACCAAGAGGAAATAACAAAATCTATGTGCATGACTAGCACTCTATATAACAATTGTAGTAATTCAGTTATGAGAGAGGGACAGAGAGAGGTATTTTGTAGAAGTCATCATTCATATCTGTAATGAAGGAAAAGTTTGTAAATATATGCTACAAACTAACAGAAAGAGTATGTGTTGTTTGTTATAAAATGTTAGTTATCTGTAACTGTGCTTATAGTTGCAAAATATAATTATCAGTGTGCAATTTGAAAGGCTTGGTGCTTTAAACAGACTACAGAGGGAGTTATGCAAAGCTCCGTGTCTCTGATTCAGCAGTAAACAGCACAGCAAGACTGCATGTCTTAAGAAGACTTTGGATCCAGCACAACATAGAAGCAGAGAGCGCAAATTAAAATACATTTTTCAATGTCTCCATACACCCATTCCCAGAACAAAGAAGTAAACCAATAACACAAAAAAATGGTACAAATCAAGAACACACATTGTCAACAGAAAACATTCAGATAACCACATAACAGAGTATAAAATGTCCCACCACAGTGCAAACTCATCGTAAACCACAACATTTACAACAGCTAGAAATAAATCTGCAAACATGTACAAAAAGTAACATTTAACTGAAAACCACAACAAAAATGTAAAGCACATTCATAAACAAATACAGTGCTAACCATTACAAATAATTCAATGCAGCATCGAAAGGACACTCATATACAACCATAACAATATGCACAACTCTAAACTGCAATGACACATAGGTTGGTATGCAGAAATAATCCCTGTATTCTCATAAACTGCAGCAGCTAAAGATTGTAGGTAAAATGTGATTCAGAGACAAGTTTAGCTGCAATGCATATCTCTGAATAGGATGTAATTAGTGCTAGTGCTGAACAGCACTCTTCAGCAGTAATTATTATCGGTGGCTTCTGCAACAGGTCTGCACAGGCACCCCATTCACTTTCCCACATACATGCAGACGTTCATGCACTCACTGACGAAGACACCATCATGCACACCCCCCCCCCCACACACACACACACACACACACACACACACACACACACCATTACTTTTCTGCTACACTTGACACTTACCTGCAAAGCAGTCTCTCCCATTGGAAATAATGGGGGAAAGCAGCATTTTGGCTGTGGGCATATGGGAGGTGGAAAGAAGTAAGAAGTTGAGGAAATGGTTGTTGGTGATTGCAGGTAAGGCTAAAAACTATAGGTACAAGATGTATTACATGGCAGGGAAGGAAGGTCAAGGTATATATTTGGACCAAATTAGAATGGAAAAGTTTTTTCTTAAGATTTTTCAGAGTTTGGGAGAGAAAGTTGGTAGGTTGTTTGGAAGACTGGAATTACATAAAATAAGACATTGTGAGCTTAAGGAATCATTATCAGTTATGCGAAACTTGATGAAACCTAGATATTTGGAGAGACAGGCTTAAGGACTGAAGGAAGTATACGTTCTCAGGGATGTTGTTAAGTAAGCTGGCTGTATTACTGACAAAGAAGCATTCACACAGATTCTTTACCTGGAAATGTGAGCAATAAAACTTTGTATGGACAAGATGTATTACATGGCAGGGAAGGAAGCTGGCTGTATTACTGACAAAGAAGCATTCACAGAGATTCTTTACCTGGAAATGTGAGCAATAAAACTTTGCATGGAAAAAGAGAGTATGTTGCATTTAGCTGCCTTTTGCTTGCTAAGGATGAGAAAGGTTATGTGAAGAGGCCCGCTGCTACTGATAGAAAAATAGAACAATGGATGACTGCATGGTCATGGTGTTACGATGCCAGAGTCGTACAGTATAATGTCGGGCTAATGTTATAACATCAGGCTAATCTTATGTTCTTGTTCTCTGCTTTGCAAGCTCTATTCTTGTTCACTTTCTGTCTTTGTTTCATCTGTATACTGATATTTAGTTTATTTAATAGACACTTTAACTGTTTTTCTTAATGTGTAGCATTTGCTGATTTAACTTTCATCAGTGTTATGTAGTACTTTGTGATAAAGCACTATAAAATGATATAAATTGAGCTGGGTTGAAGTAACTCCACATGCCCAGTTTTTTCTCCAACTTTGTCATCTTCTTGCTCATTCCTACTGAACAGGAGTATACCTATAGTCTTAACTTAATCTAAAATGTTTTAATCACTTTCATATCCCCTTTACTATCCACTTCTGACCAACACTCTGGTTTCTCCCTCCTTCTGTTTCTTTATCATCTAACCCCACCCCCACCCCACCCCCAATCTGTCTTACAGGAATCAATGACCATTCATTTTTCTGAGAATTTATTTTGATGAATTTTTATTTACTGCTTCTCCCTTTATCTATGTTAGAGCAACCACAAAGTTTGATATATTAGGTAAGGGGTATGAGAGACGGCTTAGTTTGGCTTTGCCTCCTCTGCAAAAAAAAATAAAATCTTTCCTTGAAATGAGTTTTCAACCAAATAACATACACCTGATAAAAGCCACAACATGCCCCCTCCCATCTTCTACATATCAAACGTCTGTACCCAAGAGACTTCTTACTAAAGTGGTTTATGTGGCTTTGACCATAATAACCCCAACAGATTTAATTTAACCTTAAAATACATTCTACTCTCCTGTACCTCTCCTGGTTAAACTTCAAGTCACAGTTTCTCTTAGCCTTGCTTCTTACAATGTGTGTTAGTCCATTTCATAGAGCCTTATGTGATCAGCACCTTAAAAACACACGATTCTTTTGTCTCACCCTCCTTTAGCCTACTTCTTCCCTCATTATATTTTTCTTTTGTTTTGTGTGCATCCCAGTATCCCCTCCTCACTTGCCTCTCAACCTCTTGCCAAGTCACATTCCTTTCACACATTTTAAAGGACTCTATTGCACTTCTTTTTCATTAAACTTCCATTCTTCACCAGTGTTGAGCTTTACTGAGTCTTACCAAGTTCCTTTTCATTATTTAACAAGTCATTCTTTTTATATCTCATGTAACTAGTCCTTCTTACAAGCAGAGGCGTGATCATCAAAGTTATTCCTTTGCCTTCCAGAATGGACCTGTAGAGCAAGTAAATTTTTTTGTGTGTGTGTGTGTGTGTGTGTGTGTGTGTGTGTGTGTGTGTGTGTGTGTGTGTGTGTGTGTGTGTGTGTGTGTGTGTGTGTATATATATATATATATATATATATATATATATATATATATATATATATATATATAGATAGTAAAACCTCCATAGCTGACCACCTCCCTGCATTGACCGCCTCCTTAAGTTGACCTAATTTTCATAGACCAGACATGCACCACATGTGTTCAATGGAAGACCAACCTCTCTATATTCACCACCTCTGTAAGTTGTATCTTGACCACTTGGACTGTGGCACACAATATTAATTTACTCTCTATAACTTGGCCAATTGAGTCCACTCTACACCAAGGGGTAGAAGGTGTAGGCTTTGCCCTTAGTTGTATTATTTTTTTCTTTAATGCAAGTTTTATTTTTTCATGTTTTATTATTACCACGTTTTGTATTAGGTCTAACGTCCTATTGTTTATCAGGTGTTGAAGACTTTTCTTCAATGTGAAAGACTGGTCTGAATTGTAGGTACATCCTACAATTATTGATGGCCCAAAGGAAAGAACTCAAATAGCTGACATTGAAGGAAAAAGTTGATCTTCTACATTTTCTGGAAAGCAGTAGCCTATGAAAGACAGCATAACATGTTGGTGTTAGCCAGACCACAGTTACCAACATTCAAAAACATAAACATGAGAACTTTGAGAGATACGGTAAGGAAAGTGGAGAACTACAGAGGAAAAGGAGGAAAACTTCCCTCGATGAAGTCAGTAAAGCCGCATTAAGCTGGTTCAAACAAATGGGGGCAGTTAACACCCAATCTCCGGGCTGATGATCCAAGAAGTTGCTAAAAAAATTGCACAGGAATTTGGGGTGGCAGATTTCCAAGCATCAAGTGGTTGGCTCAAGAAATTTAAAGTGCAACACGGGATCTCCCAGAAAGTCTTGTGTGTTGACTCCAATGAAGGGCAAGTAGAAGTTATGGAAGAGTTCATCAAAAAGTTCCTGGACTTCACCAGAGGCTTCAAAAATGATGACACCTTTAATGCTGACGAGTGTGGACTCTTTCAAGGTGATGCTTAACAGGGGCCTCATCATGAAGGGTGACACAATTTATGAGTAAAAAACTTTCCAAAGAACGTTTCACAGTTCTGCTTTGTGCTAGCTCAACCAGAGAGAAACTAAAGCACTTGGTAATTGGGAAAATCACCAAAGCTATGAGTATTTAAGAACCTGAAGCCCCGAAAACCTCCCTGTCACTTGGAGATCAAATGTGCATGGATAACTGGTGCCCTATTTGAGTAGTCGGTAAGGGGTATCGGCCAAGAAATGAAGGAATGATGCACTCTACTGACAGCAGACAATTGTCCAGGCCACCCGAGAGTGAATCATCTCACAAACGTGACACTGAAATTTCTGCTTCCAAACACGACCTCAAAAATCCAACCTCTTAACCAAGGCATCATCAAAACATTTAAAATGCAGTGCGTCATTACTAAAACACAAACCTGTGGTCTGCCTTTGGAAGCTTCAGCCTTATCCTCTACATCCGTTAGTACTCTGGATGCTACCCTCCAGATCAGTTCTGCTTGGAATAATGTTTAGCCAGAAATTATACAGAAGTGTTTCAAGAAAGCTGAATTTGTCACAATCCAAGAGCACGATATTTTGGCCCCATCAAATAGTCCATCTCCCATGGCAGAATTCGAAGGAGTAGATTTTGAAGGTTTTATTGCAATGGATGATGATGTGGCAACCTATAATGAACTTGACCCAGAAACAATTTTCCAAGCGATATTGACTGAAGTACAGACCAGCATAAAAGTGCATGAAGCAGCTGATGAAGTGGAAGAAGCAAGTGAGGATGACACAGAAATTGCAGACACTCCAAAAGAAGAGGATGTCAGGCATATGATAATGTGGTTGAAGTCGATTTGCTGTGGAAAAATGCCCAGGTATCCTGAATGGTGTAGCCAGCATTGAGAGTGCTTTCTCCACTTACTTTTGTAATAAGAATAAGAAACAGACCAAGATTGACTCTTTTTACAGAAAGAATGATTAAACCATGAGAAAACAGTAAACGTATCAATTTTGTATAATTTTACTGTGTTTTGATTATGTATGATTTCGTATGATATTCTCTTATAAAAGCTGTACAAGAAAGTACATGTACGTTGACCACCTCCGTATATTGACCAGTTTGTTACAGTCCCTTGGGTGATCAACTTTTCTACTGTATGTATATAAATTATATATATATATATATATATATATATATATATATATATATATATAAAAACAGATTATTAAAGCAAGTTTTGTAGAGTCTTGCACAATTAATACTGATTCAATAAAAATCTAACTTCACAACCTCATGGAAGGCCCTTGACTCCCTTAACATGGGTCCCAAGGCAGGGTAAAGTTCTACTCTCCCCACTTCTAGAACTTGATGGATTGATCTTTAATGAGTATTTATGCACAAATATACACATGTGCCCACATTCACACACATGCTTACACACACAAATATACCCACAAGAACACCTAAAACATTTACACAACAGTATCATTCTTTTTATTTAAATATATGCCACGTATTTACATTCAAATCAAAATTACAGTCTTTCTGAAGTCCTTCCAGTTGATACCAAGTTATTACATAAAGATAATGCTACATGATTAAAGCAACTTTTTATATGTGAATACTTAGGTTCTTATTTCCCTTTAAATATCTTTTGTCTTTACAAGTCCAGTATTTCAAATGTATATATGGTAGGAAGTATAGTGACTCACTTTTAATTAGTTATCTCTCTTAGAGCTTTTGGGTCTGAAGTTCAAGCCTGATGTCCAGTCACCTCCTGTGAAGAGTTTCCATTTTCTCTTCATGTCTCTAGAAGTTTTCTCATCAGGTATCCCTGCTTCCTCCCACCTCTAAAAATATGCTGTCTAAATTGGCTGCTATGATTTATTCATATGTACATCTCCACACTTGGTGAAAAAACATCTGAAATAGAATAGTCCAAGTAACCAGTTAGTAAATAAATTTAAGTTAGGTCATTATCAGTATTTTACCCGGATGGTAACCTCTTGATATACATGCTTACAAAGTAGGCATCATAATTCCCTTTTATTTCCATGTATTTATTTATTTCCATCTATCTTTATCTAAGTGTGGTACAGACTTCTACTGACAACATCACTTCGCTCAGGAAAAAAACTTCAATTTCATATCAAAAATTGAATTGCAAATATTCATTTTACACAAAAATGCTTAACTTCCTTTTCCTAGTCCATTTAACCATTGTCTAAGGTTCTGGAGTTGCATAGTGTACTTCCTATGTTACCGTTCCCTTGTCATTTTCTCTCTGTCTTTCTCTCTTGCATCTTATTATTGCATTTTGCCTTTTTCAGTCATCCATTATACCGGTATGTTAGAAAACAAATCAGCCACTGAAGCCCCATCCCATTATGACAGTTCTGTCTCATTTGTAATGACCTCTTTGTTCCTTCTAAACTGCTTCCTTAGGTGTTTCATCTACTAGATATCCAGAAGTATTGAGAAAAAGATCCTAACAGTTCATGGTCAGTAAATGAGACATACACACCAATTAGACCTGAAGGTTCAAAATATTATAATCTGCAGAACATTTACTAACCCGGAAGTGTGAATATAGGCAGAACCAGGAAGCCTTTCCACAGCCCTTAACACAGCACTACTAACCATATGTGTGAAGTCTTACCTATGCCTTATGATACCTTGCCTTATGTTGTTTGTATATATACGTGTACTTCACATGTTCTCTTTTTTAGACTTCTGATACTTGCAAAGATCCACCTTTATCACCTTCCACACAGAAATAAAGAAATTACCAAAAGAGAGTTGATTTAACTGCCATTTCCTTGTAAATTCCTGTGGGAAACAAGACTTAAATCTTGCTGCCTTTGTTTTGATAAACAGTATCTATGATCACTAAATGTTCAGGAAGACATTTATAAATGTCAAAATCTCAGACATATTAGTTAAAATAAATATCACACCCTCTTTAACCTATAAGCTATGCTTTAAAAGCAGCATCAGGGTATTTGTAAGTACACTGTACATTATATCAAGGTACCTTGGAGACACACTAAACTAACACTGAAACTTTAATTCCCATAATGAACCTTAGCTTGATAAAGTAATTACCCAGTTGCATATTACCTACAAGATATCAAACTAGCTCACTCCTGAGGCAAGGCAGGTAATAGCCATTAGCATGCTACAGCCAAGGTTAGAATGCGCACTCCACATTATTTCATCAGTTTTCCTGCATAACACAACCTTACTGCAAAGTAGGGATAACAGAACTTTGAGGTTCACTCATTTCACAAATCCTAAGGAGCACAGCTGTACCACCCAAAAGGAAGAAAATTGGCCACCAGTGACTGCAAGAGCCACCTGTTTATTGAACACTTGCACCTTTAAGGTCCTACATCAGAATTAGTATCACATTTATTTGCCACGTATGCATGCATACAAGGAATTTAACTCCAGTTTCAGTGATTCTCCAAGTATGAATTACATAAATGACATACGTACAGCTATTAACAAGACAAATGACATACATGCAACTGTTATTGCCCTCCTTTAAGAAACATGGTGCTGTTCAGGGAACAAACTCACGCTCTCTCTGAAACAAAAGTGCTCTACAACTTGTTTTTCTACAATGAAACTAAATATTACAGAAAAATATTTTAATAAAATTACCCCAGCCTGCTGGAACAAGATGCCAGACTGCATAAAATGTACTGACAAACTATAAGAGCTTAAGAAAAAAAAATTGAAACCTATCCATACTCTGAAAATGAATGCTAATGTTTTAGAGACCTAGCTTAGCATTACTGGTACTGCATATGTTAGCATTATAGATACTGAGTATGTGTGATTGTTACCGGCTGACCATGAAAACATCATTGAATAAAGTTATTGTATATGATTTATTGCTGTACATACTGTAAATATTATATATACTGTTTATTTAAGGTTATATCCCTTTAGAAGCAGACTATTAAATTATTTTACTACTTATGCTGTATTTTAATTCACTGTTCTGCAACCCTATTTTCTTTTTCATGTTAGTTGGTCAAATTCTTGTTCTGCAAATTATATTAATATTGTCAAATATCTCTCTGCCTACCAGCTGTATACTATACCTGCTCAAATGAAAGTACTGTATTTATGTGTTGTCTTGCTTATTTCTTCAGAGTCATGGCTGAAAAGGGTCTTTGGGCACATTCACTTACTGGGTTAACAAATGTCAACATAAAAAAAACAAATATATGTATAATATAACCTTATCTATGAGTCAATGATAGGCTTTCTCTTGAGGCTTTCTACTTAAAAACTTTATTGCAATGTGGTATATTCTGCAAGCTGAAGGAGTACTTTGGGGGGTCCCATTTTCTCCTTGATGGTGTGACCTTAGAGTGGGAATATGTAATTTAGGGGGGGGGGGCATGGGAACGTTGTGACTATATTTATATATAAAATACCAGAAGCACAACTCAGTGAAGATACAAATTGCCTAATTAAATTGCATGAGGATTCAACTCTCAGCAACAAATACACACACACACACACACACACACACACACACACACACACACACACACGCCAACCCTTAATCCAACACATCATACATAATATTCTTGCCAACTTAACTGTCATCTAAACATTAAAGAAAGAAAATCATAATAAGAACATCATTACTGCTGGCTCTCACAAAGGGAAGATTAACTCATCTAGTTGTATGTGTGTTTGTACACGAGCACACGCACCCTTCTGCGCGAGCGTGTGTGTGTGTGTGTGTGTGTGTGTGTGTGTGTGTGTGTGTGTGTGTGTGTGTGTGTGTGTGTATACATTCATATATGGTTGTAATACTATTGACTGAAAACATGTGGTCAGGAAATTTCTGAGAATGTAAAAAAGAGTGAAAGCACAAATGAGTGAATGTTTTTTTTCTCTACATGCAGTATGGTTATGGTCAAGGTTTATACAGTTTAGGAAACAGAAGTGTGCAGGAAAATGATTTTTTTGACTGAAAAGATAGCAGTTGTGAAAATGTCCAATATTGTGCTATAATAGTTAGTTTGCATGTGCGTCTGTGTGCAGGTTAGAGTTAGCATAAAGATTAGGTAAGGGGGGAGAGGAGCCAAGATGGCCAACTGATAGCAGCAGTTTTTCAGAGTTCCATGAAACTAATATAAAAAACAGGAAATAACTTATTTTATTTTAGCAAAAATATTTAGAATTAATAGATGAAAGTATAAACTATATTATTAGTAACGTTGGTGAATTTAGGAAAGTTTTTCCTGTCAAATTATAAAGGAGAATATATCATTTGTGGAGATGAGCACTTTGAAGACCTCATTCTGATATGGCTTTAAAAAAAGAAATGCAGCTTGTGACATCTGCTGTACAAGAACTCTCACTAAAAATGGATGATTTTAAGGAGAATTTACAAAACCTCAAGGAAAATTGTCAGAAACAAATAGATTCTCTCAAGGAACTTATACAGCAGCATCAATCCAGAATGACACATTTAGAAGCATCCATGAATGATCTTGATGGAAGACTGAAGGAAGAAGAAAGCCAGAAAGATTTTCTCATCAAACAAAACATTTCACTTCACAATAAAGTGGATTACCTGGAAAACAGGGAGAGAAGGTCAAATATAAGGATTTTTGGCATCCCTGAGAGAGCTGAAGGAGAAAAAGAAGTTATGTCTTACCATAACGTTCCATCTGTGTTGTAGATCTTTGTTCATTCATTACTATTAGGACTTCGGTTCCATTCTTGGAACCGATATGGCCGTTTCCAAGCATGCGCCAGCCAAAAACTTTCAGCTAAGACCTACCCATAATGCCCCTCTCCTAGTTACTCCAGATCGAGTTTGCCCTCCCCTATATAATAGACGTAGTAATAGAAAAATAGTAGAACGTTCTGTCTGAGCAAATACCCAAACCAGGAGTTACTAAAGTCCACCAGGAGTCCAGGCAGGGGAAAGGAGGGCAAGAAGTAATGAATGAACAAAGATCTACAACACAGATGGAACATTATGGTAAGACATAACTTCTTTATCTGATGTTGTGAATCTTTCTTCATTAATTACTATTAGGACCGAGTCCCCAGCTACTTGAGTCCTGGGTGGCCCTAAGGAAGGATATTCCTGAGCACCATAGAACCAAAAGATGCTCAAACCCTGCAGACCAAATCCAATTTGTAATGAGATATGAAGGTATGAGGTCTTGCCCAAGTGACTGCTGCTCAGATATCATCCATAGAGGCTCTGGAATGAAAAGCTACAGAAGTATCCATAGATGTGGTGGAATGAGCCTTTATTCTGGAAGGTAAGGATAGCTTATTCTGTTGGTAGATAAAGGTAATGACGTTTCTAAGCCAGGAGGATAAAGTCACTTTGGAAACATGTTTACCCAGTCTGGGTCCTGCAAAGGCCACAAACAATTAATCTGTTTTCCTGAATGATTTAGTCCTGTCCAAATAACAATGAAGCTGCCGATGCACATCAAGGGTGTGAAAAAGGTACTCCCCTCTATTAGAATGCTGAGGGAAGAAAACAGGCAGGTCAATAGATTGGTTAATGGAAAAAACAGAAATGACATTGGGCAAGAAAAAAGGGTCAGTACGAAGGGACACCCTATCCGTGTGGAAGATCAAGTAAGGTCTCTTGATACTCAAGGCCTGCAGCTCAGATACTCTTCTCGCTGAGGTAAGTGCTACTAAAAGTAAGGTTTTCCATGACAAAAATGTTAAATCACATGAATCAAAGGGCTCAAAACGATGACCTGTAAAAGAGTGAAGTACCAAAGTCAAGTCCCAGGGTTCTAAGGGAGGCTTGACTGGAAGTTTAACATGTAATACACCTTTCAAAAATGTCTTGCATAGCCGGTGTGACATAATCAAAGAATTATCAAGTCCATTATGAAAACTGGCGATAGCTGCTAAATGTACAGTGATCATCGATGCTAAGGCTCCTGCATGTAAAAGAGTAGTCAGGTATTGTAGGATCTTTTGAATAGGCATATAGAAACGGTCTAAGTTCTGATCTTTGGCCCAAATAGAGAACCTAGTCCATTTACAAGAATAAACTTTCCTGGTGGAAGGTTTGTGTGAAGCCAGAAGAATTTCATGAACAGGAGATGGGATGTCAGGCAGCCTGGCAATCATTGGAAGTGGAGGAACCAAGCTGTGAGCTTGAGACTGTGGGGTTCAGATGAATCAGTCCCGGAGGATGAGATAACAGGTCTTGGGAATGATCCAGGATCCATTGTCTGTGAATCAGATGAGGCCATAGAAATGGGAACCAGACTTGATGGGGCCAGTAGGGGGCAATGAGGATCACTTTGCTTCTCAACCTCTGACCTTTCTGGGGAAATTTTGGAAAGAGGGAAAATGGGGGAAAGGCATACAGAAGACTCAGGGGCCAATCGTGCATTAGAGCATCTCTCAGGGATTCCCCCTAAGGGGGGATCAGGGCAAAGTAGCTTCTGCATTTGTAGTTTATGGGGGAAGCAAACAGATCACAGCAAGGCTTGCCCCAGTGTTGGAAGATCCGATCCGCTGTTAGAGGGTTGAGGGACCACTCATGAGGCATCAGAATTTTCCTGCTCAGATTGTCCACAATAAGGTTGTAACTCCCGGGAATGTGCATTGCTATAAGAAAGCGGTTGGAAGCTATTACCCATTGCCAAATCCTCATGGCTTCCTGACACAGGAAGTAAGACCTGGTTCCACCTTGCTTGCTGATATACAAGATGACTGACATGTCTGACTGAATTGCAATGGTCCCAGAGGTAGGGATGCATGGAACGCTTGCAATGTTAAGAGAACTGCCCTCAGTTCCAGGACATTTATGTGCAAATTGGCTTCCATGGGGGACCAGGTGCCTTGGACTGTCTTTCTCTGGAAATACTCCCCCACCCTAACAGGGAAGCATCCATGGTCACTGTGGCTGTGGGCTGGGGAAAACAGAACGGTTCGTTTGTGGTTTCATCCACTATAGCATTTCTTTCTTGCAATGGTTTGTAAGATGTGGTCGAGTGGGTGAGTTAGAAATGACCATTGTGTGAAAAGGAGCCACTGCAGGATTCTCATGTGCAGCCTCGGCAGTGGTACTAACGTAATGGCAGCTGCCATGAAACCTAAGAGTTGCAGTACAAGACGTGCTCGTACATAGGTCTGAGAAAGAAGGTCTTGGATTTGGTGTCTTATTTTCAAAAGCCTGTGAGAAGCTTGACAAGATGTTGTGTCGAAGACCCGTCCAATAGATTCCAGTGTCTTCACTGGGGACATTTGAGATTTGTCCTTGTTGATTGTAATCCCCAAGCGGAGAGCGAGACCTTAAGAGTAAGAGAGGCAGCGGACTAGGAGATTCCTAGTCAGAGCGGTAAGGAGTCAATCATCTAGATACGGAAATACCTGGAATCCTTGTAGTCAAAGATGAGCTACCATAACTGTCATACATTTGGTGAACACTCGGGGGTGCTGCCGAGAGACCGAATGGCAGTGCCCTGAACTGGTAGTGATAGGCTCCCAGCCAGAAGTGGAGAAATCTCCGGGAGCGGTGATCCATCTTTATGTGGTAGTACATGTCCTGGAGGTCTATAGAGCACGTCCAGTTGTCCCTCCCTAGGAAGGGAAGAATGGACTGTACCATGACCATCTGGAATTTTTGAGGTTTGATAAATGTGTTCAATAGGCAGAGACCCAGGATTGGTCTCCAGTCTCCTGTCTTTTTTGGCACTAAAAAGAACCTCGAGTAAAACCCGGATCCTGTCTGGTCAGGTGAGACTGGTTGGATAACTTCTTTTCTTAGCAGCTTTTCTATTTCTAAGGCTGCGAATTCCCTCTGATTGGGTGGTACATCGGGGATTCATTTCACCGGTTTGGAAATTAAATTGAATGGTATTTGGTAGCCTCTGGATGTTATTCTCTGCACCCAAACATCAGTAGTAATAAGATGTCAGGCTGGTAGGTGCAGAGAAAAATGACCCCTGACTGCTTCCAGAAGAAAGCAATTGGGCCTCTGCTCAGGAGTGCTGGTAGGGTCTTCTGGAGAAAGAATCGTTAGCGCCCTGGTTACATGGACCCCCTCTACCCCCAAAAGGGACATCTTCAATGTGAGTTGCCACCTCTGTCCCGGGGGGATTGTTCACCACGAGTGTCACGAAAAGATCCTTGGGATTTCTTGAACCACATTTTTCCTTCCTTCTGGTTCCTGGAGTAGGACCTCTAGGGGTTGGGAAAGCATATGTCCACAGCAGACAAGGTATTTCTGTCTTTCTCAATACATGCAAGTGTGTCTTGTACTTTGGGTTCAAAAAGTGCAGATTTCTTGACAGGTGCATTGACGAAGGAAGATTTAAAGGGGACTGTGAAGTCACACAACCACATCCAAGCATTACATCTCATGACAATGCCTGATGCGGCAGCTCGAGCTGCCCCCATTGGTGGTGTGAGATATCAAATTCATCGAGGAGTTGGAGATGGATTCAAGGGTCGCTAGCTGTGATGTGACACTGTCATCTCGCTAACTGTGAGGTGACAGTGTCACACATCTCATCAGGCAGTACCCCAACCAAAGAGGAAGACATTTCTGAAATTAGGTCTCTTTGGAGGCGAGTAAAGTGTGGCAGATAGTTCAGCAACTGAATGGCAAAGGTCGCTGAAGCATAGGTCCACTTCCTCTTGCACTGTTTTTTTCTGGGGTGGCTCCCCAGTGGGATCTTCTGAGGAGGACTCTGGAGAAGGGGTTCCCTTCAAAGGGAGGGGTCTTGTGACTCCTGTGCCCGGGGTCCCAAAATAGAGGGTTGGGAGAGGTGCATGCTAGGGGTGTTCTGATACTGATGTCATAGGTGCTGACTGCGAGCCTGCAGAGTCAAGGACCCTCTCCATCACCTGGACAGCAGGCCCACCTGAGGAGGGAAGGGAGCCCGGAACTGTGAAGGACAACCTCAGAACTGGAGTCACAACCTGCCCTGAGGAGCCCACCTCCAGGTGAGGAGCTGCAAGAGGACTGGAAGCCGTCGGAGCTGTGGACATAGACAGCGCCAGTGAGAAAATAAGTGTTGGGATAGGTACCAAGGTACGGATGGTCCAAGCATTGCTCCGAGAGAGCATTGGCTCCACCTGAGCTGATGCAGCAAGGGTGGTCAGTGCCAACAGGGGAAAAACTGCTGTCAGAGCCAAGACAGTATGCACCAGAGTGGACATCTGTACCAAGATCTCCAGGATCTGGGTAGAGGCCGGAGGAGGATAAACAGGGGAAGATGTAGTAAAAGATTTCGAGCCAAGAGGGACAGAAGGTCTAGCTGAAATAGGGAATCCCCTAGCTGACAGAAGCTGGTCCACAACCCGCACTAGATCTAATTCAGAAAAACTCCTAGTGGATCTAAAGGAGGCTGCTGAAGGAGAATCAGGTCTTTCTAGAAAGGGGCTAAACCTCTGCCCCAAAAAAGGGTCGTAAGTTGGAAAGTATCTTGTCCTTGGCAGATATTCAAGTTTTGGAGCCAATGGAGCTGAAGAGACTGTCAGCACCATGGCCAGGGATGGTGCTGAGGCAGGTACAGTCATAGGAGCCAGTGTTGGAACCAAGGATGGCACTAAAGTCAGTGGTGCCAAGGTTGGAACTGAAATAGGGGTGAATATCAAGGACGGCACCGAGGGAGAAGATACAAAGCCTGGTGCCAAAGAGGTCTGCACCAAGGCTGCCAGCGAAGCACTGAGCTGACTCGGTTCCGTAACTGACGGAGATGTAGGAACCGAGTGACTCCATTTTTCCTTTTTTTTTTTTGGTCTTTGGGGGGGGTGAGACCTCCGACCAAGATAGAGCCTCCAAATAAGGTATCTTTTAAAATAAAGCTTATTTTTACATTCTGCTAGTGTACAATTACTAAAACTAGTACAAATGTCACAGTCAGCTTTAATATGATCCATGCCCAAACAGTAGACACAACGAGCATGTGTATCCGAGTTAGGCATCTTACGCTTACACTTGTCACACTGTTAAAACCCCAACTTAGCTTTGTCTGACATAGTAAGGCAACAAGGCTATCCTATATAAAAAATAAAATAAGGTAGAGAAAAAGGTGAGAGAATTCCAACAATGGTATTTAAAAAAAATACCACAAGTGGTAAGGAAGGGCCTGTCAAAGGCAGGAGAGAGGGACAGTACTAATAATGGTAGAAAATAAATTACCAAGGTAAAGGGTAGGGAATAGAATTAGGTTATAGCGACAGTGAGATACGGCCGTATCAGTTCTGAGGACAGAACCAAAGTCCTAATAGTAATTAATGAACAAAGATTTACAACATCAGATGATATAATTTCTTTCCTGAATACCTGGATTCCAGAGATTTTAGATTTAAAGGAGGGTCTGTCCTTTGGTATTGAAAGGGCTCATAGATCTTTAGGAAAGCCAGTGTCAACATCCTCTTCTCCCCCCAGATCAATCGTCATAAAGTTTCTATCATATTTGGACAAGGAGTTGGTCCTAAAATCTGCATGGAGGAAAAGTCCATTAAAATTTAATCAAAACTCAATTAGGTTTGATAATGACTATTCTACCAGGGTTTTGGAACAGAGAAAAAAAGCTTGGCCATTAATAAAACTGTTAAAGCAGAATAACATCAAAACTCAGATTGTCTTTCCTGCCAGAGTAAAAATTCTATATCAGAATGAAATTAGATCATTTAATACCCTAGAGGAAGCCACTGCCTTTATTAAAAGCAATAACATTATTTCCTTACCTGAATATATGGAATGGGCATCTGCATCTCTGAAGAGAGTTACTGATAAATATTCTTGGACTGATGTTAAAAAGAAAAAACAAAAAACTAAGTCAAAGATTGCTGTTCCCACTAAATCTCTGAAAGCATCTACTGCAACTGGACTTTAATTTGTTTTATACTTGCTAAATCTTCAAGTAAGGTATGTCATGACAATATATTTCTTATTGCTTTTCTTTCTCTTTTTGCTTTTGCATTTCTATACTTTTTTTGTTCATATTCAAATTAAATAACTGTTTATGCTTTTAGTATATTAGTATAATATTACTGGTTTATTGAGTGATATAACTGAACAGTAAGCTATATTTGCTTTTATGACCTTAAGATGACATGCTTTATTTCAAATAATATATAGCCCTTTGCCCTGCTAAATGTTCTTCTGAGTTATTACACAGGCATAGTCACTGCTTAGATTGTTTATCAAAACTGTTTTGGATACATGGGATAACTGGGCATATCTATGATTTAGTATATATTAACTATTTTTTTTAATATTTATAACTTCTGATTGTTTCAGAATTTATATTGGTACCTGTGTGAACAAAAATCTCTTTACCGACTTTTGACATAAATTGGGTCTCTCTGACAGTTATATGCTTGTATGTTTTATGGCACAAGGTTTTTAAATGGCTACAAGTTATGTTTCCTGTAGAGTTTAATGTTATATTGTTTTCTCTCTCATTGGCATTGAAGGTTATTTTACTGTTTGGAAGTATCTGACAGTTAAACTTTGCATTTGTTACTGTAAATAAGCAGACTTTGCGACACAGTTAAAGTGAGGTCAGGAAACTGTACTGTGTAGTGTGCTGGGCGGGAAAATGTCAGTTTGAAATCTAAGAAGTGAAGCTTTCTTACTTAGCTCATGACATCATGCATTCTATGCATGCAGATCAGATTACATTACATATAATGTGTATATGCAAGCCTAATTGTGAATGTCAAGTCTCTGATTGGTTAATATACCAGATTATACAATGTCTCCCTATTAATATTTGAAAACGTGCATGCTGATTGGCCAGCCCAACCAGCGTGCTCACTGTAAATCCCACAATATACCAACAGAAAAAGGTCCAGTCACCTGGCATTTTTCCATTAGTATAAACTGCCCCAAAACCTTTTTTTTTACAATAAAAAAAAAAAAGAAAGAGAGAAAAACGGAGCAACGGAGACTTTCTTTTCTCCGTTGCTTACTTTTCAAAGTATGCGTGGGAATGCAAGTCCCATATGCATGCTCAGTACATCAAAACGCAGAAGCAGTATACTACAACCAGTGGAAGAACAGCAATTTGCCGTTATACAAAGACATTATTTAAGAAAAGTAAGTAATTTTTTCTTAAATAATGTCATTGTATAATACCAATAACCAACTCCGTGGTTGTGGTATATTGAAGATTTACCCACGGTTGCCTTTTTTTAATCCCTCGGGCTTCGCCCTCATGATTAAAGAACACCAACCATGGGTAAATCTTTACTATACCACACCACATCATCAGTTATTGCTTAAGTAGGCTTCTATTACAAGAATTATGAGCTACACTGTCTGCAAACATATTCATGGTTCCCTTTTATAATAGTGACTGTATTTTGTGATCAAATATATACAGAAATGTTATTTTTTCTTGTAAACAGTTAATTATAGCCACTATTTCTAGTGAATATACTGGCGTATTTTATAAATAGATCTTTATAAATAACTTTGCTATGCAGTTAGCAAGTGTTTAGTATAGGCTTATACATTTACAGGAAATGCTTATGACTAATGGTAATAACTGTAAGGGTACTCAAACACCATACTAAACCCTAGCAAATATATGTATTAATAATAATTGCTTTGCATTTAATATTTTGATTTCCTTATTGAATCCTTGATATTATTTACATATTAGATGTCATGTTTTCAGTTATAAAGTCATGTCTTTTAGTGTATTAGCACTTTATGATAGGGAAAGAGCTCAGTAATATCTATGACTTGTGATAGCACAACAAACAAGTTATGAGTTTCAGTATTATCCTATTACTGTGGTAGATATTTACAGCTATCTCTGTCTTAATTTTGTCTTTGAGTCATTCACTTTTAAGACCTGTTATCCATAGTAAGTTTTATATAAATAATGTTTTTTTTTACTAATTTTTGTCATTTTAACTGATGCCAGTTAATTATTATTGATTTTAGTCAGTTATTAAAACATCTGCTATTCCAAAGGTTTAGGAGTTAATTAAGGACAAATATGTCTTATGGGATATTTCTAAAAATCTATGTTAACATCTTTTGGGAATGATATACACTCACTATGTGCTAACACTCAATTCTCTTGAAGTTTTTATTTAGTGGGAGTTTGTCATGATAATATTTATTCAGAGGGCAAGTAAATACAAATGCTAAATGATTCTTTGATTTGTTCTTCCATTTTGAAGTTTTTATTAGAATTAATACAGATGCCATGCTTAGGTATTTTGGGTAATCATTTTGATTGTTAATAAAGCTAATGTTTCCTTAGTCTATTAAGCACTAAATTCAGATTATATATATCCTAATATGCCTCTTGCCTCCTTAGTGAATGATTACTGTATAAATGTTTAATGTTTTAATAATAGTGTATGTAACTCATCTCTAAAACCTAACTGGAATTAATATCTGATTAGTTGTTTATCACTACTATTTTTTTCTTAATTTATAATATATTCTCCATTTTTTAATTTGTTTCCATGGGCTCGAACCAACAAAGGTTGATGGTTGGAATAGGTAGTCTAGCAGATTTAGTTTTGTTTGCTAGACTAGGAATGTATCTCATTCCATGTATAAGGTGTATTAAAGTTTATATCAGAGAGAAATATGCTTTTTGTTATTTAACTGTTTTTCTAGTTTTGAAATGCCTGACACAATTGTTTTACTTTTATCTTTCATGGGGAAAGTTATTTGGATTGAGATAAATAGAAATACAACAACTAATATTCTGTTGTCTACTCAGGAAGATTATTATGTATACATGATTCTATTAATACAAGTTCCTTTATTATTTGTTATCTTTAAATAATTCTGATATGGATTCAACATTGATATCCTTAAATACTAATGGCTTAAACAGCCCGTATAAGAGAGCCAACCTACTAAGGTATCTTAAACTAAACAAGGCTCAAGTAGTTTTTCTCCAAGAGACACACTTTAAAATAAATGACACATTTATGTGGGACCCTAAGGAATACACAATACTTGCTCAATCGTCTTATAAAAATAAGACCAGAGGAGTAACAATTCTATAGAAAAGGACTTTCTTAAATCTCCAAATCATTTACAAACATGTAGATAATGATGGACTCATGGCCTTAGTTATACTTAAGTTTAATAATAGAATTTGGACCCTGGTTAATTTATACTGGTTCACGGGAATGGGGGTTGTACTAGCTAAGAAACACTTAGCCTTTATTACAACTACTTCTAAAGGTAATATTATACTAGGAGGTGATTTCAATTGTATCACAGATATTACAGAAACTACCAATAGGAAATCTCCTAGACTATTGTCCTCAGCCAAACAGTTAAAAAAATGGACAGAAATGTTTAAATTAAAGGATACCTTTAATGCTTTAGGACCAAATTATTTACTATTCTCACACCAGGACTATATACATAGTACCCAAACTAGAACAGATAAAATTTATATCTCACAAAAATCTTTATTCTAAAATCTTGAATTTTTCAATACAACATTGTCCCGTTTCAGATCATGATTCCCTGTTGTTAATAATACACTTGGAATTCAATCAATTAGTTATTACTTCAAGGATTCCTTTATATTTCATAAAAATTAAAGATTTTAAATCTTGGATAACTTCTGAACTTCAGCTTTTCTTAGAGATTAATTATAAACCTGAAGCAAACACAATTATGGTTTGGGATTCTCTTAAGCCCTATCTAAATGGTAAAACCATTAGCTGGTACAAAAATAAAATTAAAGAATGGGACTCAGAGTTACAGCATCTCCAAAATCAATTATTTCTTAAATCTAATAAGAACTTAATTGCTACAGATAATAAGAAGAAAATAGAAGAAGCAAATAAGAAATACAATGAAATATTATCCCATAAAACTAATTTAGCTATGGAAAAACTGAAATTAAATTCTTATGCTACCTCTCCTAAGCGTCTTCATAACCTATCTATGAAAGTTAAGATACAATCAAAAATTAATAACATTGATAGTATCTTTCATGAAGGGAAAAGGAAAAAAGTCTTGGACATAGGGGACATTCTGGAGGCTTTTAATTATCATTATGCAGAGCATCATAAAGATAAAATAAGTACAAATGAATGTGAGATGTTAGAGAATATAGTTCCCAACATAACAAGAATTCCTGAGGAACTTAAGTTAGATCTACAAAAACCTATTTTTCAAAAGGAAATTATAGATGGGATTAAAGGAAGTAAGCCCAATAAAGCACCTGGAATTATGTCAGTTATGGTCAATAGATTGAAAATACCCATATCTAAAATAATTAATGAAGACTAAACTGGTTTCATACATAACAGGAATACACAGGATAATATTAAAGGAGTATTAACTCTGATAGATTACCTCAATAGAGGAAACCATGAAGCATTGATAATAGGTCTAGATATTCAAAAGGCTGTTGACTGCTTAAATTGGGGTTATTTATTTAATATCTTAAAGTTATTTGATCCCCCCTTTTTTATAACAATGATAAAGAAAAAATCTATGAAAATAATCTAGCATATGTCAAATTAGCTCCCTTTACTTCCAAAGCAGTCCAAATCACTAGAGGTACTAGACAAGGATGTCCCATATCCCCTATCCTATTTGCTCTGGCCATAGAAATACTTGTCATTTTAATATGTAATAACCCAAAGATAAGAAGTATAAATATATATATATATATATATATATATATATATATATATATATATATATATAACCAATATATTTCTAAAATAATGATGTTTGCTGATGATATCTTACTTACCTTACCCAACTCTAAGGAAGTGTTAGGTGAAGTGGATATAGTAACAACAAATTTCCAAAAAATCTCAGGACTCTTCTTCAACAAATCTAAATCAAAATATGTATTATTAAATAAAAAAAAAGAACGTCTAGGTTCCAGTTAATCATATTATTGGAAACCAAGTTTCAACTCTAGAGTATTTAGGAATAGTTCTAGGCAAGAATATAGAGGAAACCATAAAGCTTAACTATGCTAAAGCCATAGACTTAATCAAGAAATTAATAAACAAATGGAATAATTTGTTTATAACATTTGATGATAGGTTACAACTGATAAAATGGTTTTGTTACCTAAAATATTATATATAGCACAAGCCCTTATACTTCCACCAGGAAAGAAAATCCTTAAATAAATCATTTCAACTCTGATGAAATTCCTATGGTACCCCATAAGAAATAGAGTGGCATATTCTCATCATATCAGAAAATGGGAACAAGGGGGGGTTAAAATTCCCAGAGGTTGAAACTTATATAAAGGCATCTATAATTAAAATAGTGATGAATTGGATAAATCCTAAATATTCTTCCAGTTGGAAACAGTTACACTCCATTATACTAATGAATGAAAATAATTTATCAAATAATGCTTTGGTAACTGACAAAGATAAGATATGGCACTATTTAAGTTTAAATTTACAGTATAGTACAACACAATTAACTAAACTAACACTAATAAACAATATTTTTGATGTGTTTAGCAAATTCATTGACACAAATTTAGATATAAAACTGTGGCATATATTTTTAATACCATTTATTATTACAAGGGATTTCCCTGATAAAACACATAGAGAGATTTTTGGTTTATGGGAAAATAATAACATATTTTGTTGGTTGCAATGTACTGAAAACCAACAAGCTTTGTACACACAAAGTATATTGTCAACCTATGGCCTATCCCTAATGACTGGTTGGTTCTTCAGAGTGTCACAGCATACACTAAGGATCTGTGTAGAATAATACATACCTCATCCTTCAAAACCATACCAAAAATTATAAACTGGATTTTTGAAATTCTATATAATAATATCAATGTTAAGAATGAATTATCATATCTACATAACACTGTAATTGTGTATAAGACAGCTCCTAAAGATTCTTACTGGCAATACCTAACTAAAGGGTTTCAAGTATCATTATCAATGGAAGATAAAACAAACATTTTATTTTCAGATAAACTAACTTCTTACTCACAATTCTGGAGGATTTTTCATTGGAAATTTCTGCACAGATCCTTTTTGACACTTGAGAAACTCTTACAAATGAACCCTTCAAACAGCAAGTTATGTTGGAGATGTCATCTGTCCACTAATGCAGACTAGTCTCATATTTTTTATGACTGTACTAATATTAAACCATATTGGAATGAGATTAACAAATTTCTTCATGCTATCTATACTGATATATTTGTTTTGACAAAGTCTTTAATTGTATTAAATGTTGTTAATAGTAATAATATGAAGAAAGATGACCTGTATTTGTTGTGGACAATGTTAGCAGTAGCCAGAAAATGAATAACTAGAAGATGGAACTCTAATGTAGTACCCACAATGGAGGAATTCCTATCATCACTGAAGAAATGCATACTAATGGAGAAAAGAACTAAAGAGTTAAGAACTTTTCCTAAACCATTGGTTAATAGTCCGTGGCGGAAAGTTTTGAACTTGATTGATACCCTACAGATGGGACCAAACTCTTCCTATCATTTTTTATATATTAACTTATTATTTAACTACAAATGTTTTTATCTGAATCCTTTTTGTCAGGCTGAATGTAAATACTATAAATAGTTATTGAATGTTATGAATGTATTAAATTATTGTGTTATTTCATCAAAATAAAAATCATTTGAGTAAAAGAAAAAAAAAGATTAGGTAATGGGATAGATTTAGTGTTCTGCCTGTTTGGTGTTGTGTGTAGTCTGTATATTTTTGTCTTTGAAGGAGTTGTGTTGATGGGTGAAGCCTCCTTGCACATCTTTACTCACGTGTGCAAACCTTAACCCTACAACTTCCCTTGCTCTCTAACACCAACTCTTCACATTATGTTACTAAAAAGCCTTTCCCTAACAGTACCACTATCCAGTTAATTCTTAATGTGGGTTTTCAGCTGGGGTTCAGTGATAGTGGGGGAGAAGTTTATTTATTATGTATTTATTTATTTTACATTTGTTTACCAGGAAAGTCCGACTGGACACAAGTCCTTTTTCAGTGGAGGCCAGGGGAGAAAAGCTCAGAAAAAAGCACAAAATGTAGAAAAAATGTAGAAAAAGTACCTAAAATAGCTCAAAGTACTAATTACAAAAAAATTTAAAAAATTTGAATTACATACATAATTGAAAATCTACAGAAGAACATTACAAAATTGTTGTACTTAAAATATATACAAATTTCAGAGGCACTATATAACATACAAATATAACATAGTTATATTCGTTATCAATGTTTTGTGACTCAGTATTCTTAGTTGTCAGTGATTTGTGTTTTTAGTCATTTTTGTCACATATTTTTATGTCTATCATTTGTGTTGTCAACCAGTCATGATGTGTATATATATATATATATATATATATAGATAGATAGATAGATAGATATATAGTTATAGTTATTCTCACTACAAGTTTATGCTAGCACAAAGGCTGTAAAATGGATTTTTCTGCATGTTTCTGTCCTGCTGTGTCTCTGACTTGGACTGATCATATAGAGAAACTAATCAGGATTGTTTTTATAATTTCAACAACCAGCTCATTGTGCTGCACTTTCCTGATTCCCAACTTTTGAAACTTCCAGTTTAGGTCACTGTAACCCATTCGGCTAAGTGACATACACCTCAAATGTTGTGCCAGCAGTTTACAGTAAATAAGTCTATATGCCAGGGTACAAGCCCCCAATGCATCTCCATGTGTGGTGTTGTGTCCTCTATAGCTTTGTTATCTATATATCTGTGTGTGTGTGCAAAATGATCAGTTCTACCCTGCACATTATTTATTGATACACTCCAAACTCTAATTATCTAATAGCTTGTCTACAAATACCCCTTACCCAAACCCCCACCCACACTTACAGGTTCATAGGTAAGTACTAAGCAATCAGTTTGCAGATCATTACAAGGCTAGACAAAAAAATATATTTAAAAGTTACATCTAGCTTCAAGGAGGACAAGATAAAATCTTCCCGGGGGGGGGGGGGATTACAGACTGCCCATCCAGTTATCTAGGCTGATGTTGAATGTGGGCAGGGTGCTACTCTACTTGAAATGTAGTGGAAATTTGTTGCAGAACTCAGGAATTTATTGAGCTATGAATCTATTGCTCCAATGTGTCTTATTAATCTGATGATGAAGGTTTCATTCCTTTATCCAAGTATTTGAGGTACCATTAGTTCTGGGAAGGAATAGGAGGTCAAATTGATTTGGATCTTTCATGGTAAAAAGGCTAAACATAGATCTCAAAGGATGAGGTTGTAAGATACTGAGTACAGAGAAAGGGCTGCCAGTCTCTCCTGATAGCTTAAATTTTTGAGGCCACTGATCTTTTCAGTTAGGAATCTCTGAGGTCTCTCAAGTTTTGTAATTTGTTTAGACAAATGCATAACAAAAGTTGCATTATATTCAATAATAAGTCTGATGAAATAGAAGTAAAATGAAATTAATACTTCTTTGAATCTCGTGGAGATGCCTTTCGAAGTTAGCTGAGACAGACAGAAGGCTTTTTGAACTATTGTAAAGGCATGATGGTCAAACAATAAGGAGATACCCACAAGATGGTCAAACAATGAGGAAATAAACACAAGAGTGCCCAGATCCCTTACAACAGTGTCTGATTGAAGGGGTGCATCTCCTTTATGCTAAGTGAAACTGTTTTGCTTACCAAAATGAACTAAAAACTTTTTTTTTTACATTTAATTTGAGATCATTGTCCTTGTACCAATTATTAGTGTGGTCAAATGCATGTCAGACCAATTGTAAGACAGTTGATGATCAAATAACACGTAATTTACAGCTCCAAACAGTATTGGATGTTAGTTCTTAACTTCCTTGCATAACTAAAGAAAAATGTTTAGGTATTTTTGGTTTTGTCGGCTATTTTAAGTTCATACTCAGATTTCAGCTTCCTAAAAGATCCCTTAACAATTTGTTAGTTTGCTTAACTGGGCTCTTAAGGTAGGTAGAATGAGAGTCCAAAACTTTCAACTGTACAAATTTTCACAGAATGTCCAGATTTTTGCCTCATATTTTTGTTCTGTTGCACAGAATTTGTGATTTTATGGATTTTTGTGGCAAATCAGTGAGAACTGAATTTACTAAATAATGACAGTTTTTTGAGTTTCAGACTTCATATCCTTCAGAAAATGCATGATAGCACAATGTCATTTATTCCAGCAACCTTCTAAGTTCATAAGAGCAGTATTTAAAATGTGTCCCTATTTTTGGGGCTTTGCCCCCATTATTTTTGGCTTTGTCCAGATTGTTTATGTTAAGAGGCTGAGAGCTATAAACAGTTTCTTTCTCTTTTTATATAATTTATACAGAGATTCCACCAAAGGGGATTGTATTTAAATTTCCCATTATATTTCAGGTGGATAGGGATTACCTCATACTTACGGCTGTTTAAGTGGGAGTAGAAGTCAGAGACATAGGTAGCAGCTTGAGCAATGTGCTCTTTCAAAGGATGATTACAACAGAATTTATCTAGGTCATTGAGTAAATAAAGGAGTTTTTTTTTTTTTAGATGTCCCTAAACACAGAGCTATTTACGGGGGAAGTACCACCAGTTTTAAAGAAAAAGGGAAATAAACTGTGGTCTGATTTAACAAGGCATGATGTTACATAAGGAAATGTGCAAGAAGTGACCAGATTTATGAGAACTAGATCAAAGATATTCTGGTCTCTAGAAAGATAGTTAACTACTTGTGAAAGAGAGTTAGCATTTATAATTTCAAGGAAGCACTGTTCATGCTGACCATTTGCAATGTAGGTTATCTAGTTTATAGATGGATAGTTGAAATCCCCTGGTAGAAAGAATTTGGGTTTAATGAGAATTTTAGCTAATGTAGTAAGATAGCTATCATGCTCAGAAGGGAGCATAGAGGGTGCTCTATGGCTATCAATGAATGGTAGTTTGTCTTGTTTATGGTGATTTAGACTTCTAGGAGTTCACATGTGGTGTTCCAAGGAATCTCTTCTGAGATGATGATATCCTTGACAAATATTGACACTCCCCCACAATTGCTGGTGGGTCTGAAGATGTGATAGGTGTTATACCCAGGAATAGAGGGAATGCTTTCATTACTCTTAAACCATGATCCTGTAACTGCACATTTATGAATATGTTCTAGTTGGAGATGTCCTTTTGCTGTCACATGCATAGCTCTCAATTTCTTTGTTCAAGAATTAGGGAAAGAGTTAGAGCTGGGGGACACAGGCCCAAAATCAGGGACAATTTTTTAAATATTACTCTACAGTACATTTTGCATCCTCATGCATTTTGAAAGAGCAAGAAGTATAAAACTCTAATGTCTGGCATTATTGACTGGTTGCAATCTTCAGTGTTTTTCCAGAAAATCGAACTGAGTAAAGATCTAAGGAAAAAAATTGGGATGTTCTCAGAATCAGGGGCACCTGAAAGCTGTACATGCATGCATGCATGCATGCCTGAATTCAATCAGTGCTTATCACCTGACTACCTTTTTAGGAAAGCTGGTCACCTTGTACCATTTCTGATAAATAATGCTTCTTCATATTTTCTTTGACCAACCTGCCTCGTATCATTTAGCTGTAACATCGTAGGTTTACAGGTGATTAGTAGGCTAACAGCTCAAGAGCTCTTAGTCTAGACAGTGTTACCCACATTTTACCAAATGTTCTCATTCATCTTGTTTTAGTCTATAGTATCACATAAATACTATAGCTTCCCTTGAAATATTTACAACATTTCTGCCCTCCTCTCTCCCATCTCCTTTCCCCTGAGCAATACATTTAGTGTTTCTCTTGATGTGGCTTCTAATGCAAATGATTTACTCATTTTGTTGGTGTGTATTAAACTGACTGTCCTGCCTGTGTTGTTACTGTAATGAGGCTATTAGAACTGCACACAGTACCCTATGTGGGGCACACATGCTGTCTATGACAGACTAATAGCTTCTCATTGCTGTTGGTAACCGTCCTTCCTGCATGTCCCAACATTCCATCAACCTTCATGATGCTTTCTGACACACTGATTGCTTACCTTTATCTTATCTGGTGTGACTACATTCAGGTCCCTTTCCTTTATTATTGCTCTTATGTCTAACCTACCCCAAAAGACATAGTTTCTTCCTTGGTTTTCGTATTATTATTATTATTATTATTCACTAAATTCAACTCAAACCATTCTTCTAAATTTTGTCAAGTCTATTGTCATCTGTTCTACAACTTCTTTTGTATCAAACATATCAAATAAAATTGCGACATCAGTGGAAAGACACGGATTCTTTTGCAGCCTTTTATATGGTCAGTTATAAAGACATGGAAGGAACTGGCCCTAGTTACAACCACTGAGGCACCTCACTGGTTGCAAACCTTTCTGCTACATGAACCTCGTGTACTACAGTCCAGGAGATGTGTAGAGTAGAGTATTCACTATCACATTGTTAGCCGATCTGATATGTATTGTCATACCATTTAACAGTCATATTGCTAGCCTTTAGAAGTTATAGCAGAAGATCAGAACAAGGATTACTGTCTTCATTTTTCTTAACAGAAGGTCTTCAAGTAATTTGTCTAAGTACTGCCAAAAATCTTTGTATAAGATTATTTCATTTATGTATGTTCTCCTAAATAGGTGTAACTCTATGAAGACAATCATAACATTTGGAGTATTAGTATTAAATGAGGTACACCAGGCACATAGAGACATTGATTTGGCATTACAAGATTGTTTATTTGAGGGTGCAATTTCCCTTCAAGACTAGATTTGTGGGTTTCTAAACCATGCACCCTTGTGATTTTTGGCATCCCCAAGATTTATAAAAATATGTACATCCCTCCTCTAAAACCAAATATTTTTGCCATGGGACAGGATTACAACAGAATCCTCTCTATTATCATTAATACAAAATTAAGACATCTTTCCTCTTCATTTCCAGGTATTCTTAAAGAATCTTGTGACTTTGGGGGAAAACTAGAGGCTTGTTATGTGAGGAGGGTGATGTGCTTGGCACTGGTAATGTAAAGGATTTATTTATGGTGAACCCTCAGAATATGGACCTGGAATACTTTTGAGACTATATTAGCATTAACACATCTATGTCAATACTGGATTAATAACCTGTGTCTGTTTGTGGAGCTTATACCCATAAGCAACTTGTTTTGCCTTTGCGGTTGAATATTTTAAACATACCTCTGGGGTTGCAAGTGGGGCAGCCTGTGTCCCATCTTTGCCAATATTGTTTTATGCTATTTTGGAGATAAAATGCAAACCATTCCGCAAAATTTTTTAGATGAAATTGATTTTGTTTGGCAAAGTACCAGGGACATTTTCTTGGAGTTCCTAGAGTATCTTGAGGTTCCCATTGATTTTTTGGTGTTTACATTCAAAGTGGAAGATTTTGGTATTGCCTTTTTAGACAATTCTATAAGATCATGGAAAAGAGGTGTTATAAATCTGACATACATAGGAAAAGGACTTTTTCCAATAGTTAACTGCACTTTTACAGTACACACAAGTTTGCTCAGAAAAAAAATATTGTGAAGAAACAGTACATATGTCTCTATACATTGATCTCAGATGAAGGCAAATTTTGTGCACAGTGTGAACATCTTAGAACAATGGTTGTTAGTAGAAACTACCCCCTCACGCTGCTTGACAAAATGCTGGCCCTGGTTAAATCAGATAGGGGTGATGAATATGCATCTGTCCTGAAAATGCTGTTGGATGGCAAACTTCAAAACAAGGCTAACGACTTTTCCAGAACCATGAACCTGTAGTATTCTATCGGTTCAAGGAGGGTATAGAACATCATAGTGAGGAACTGGGACTTGGTTATTAGCAAAAACCTGGATGTTTAGAAATTGGGCCCAACTCCTAGTTTCACTTACAAATCTGCCTACTATATCAAAGGCAGTTTTGAGATTAATAATAATACTAAACAAAGTAACAGTGGAAGCATGGCTAAGCATGGATCTTCTTCCAACTGCCACTTTATGTCATAAGGACCAAATGTGATATTATACAATTATCCAAAAGTAATATTCTCTGCAGGTAGATTCATCTGCAACACCAGTGATGTTGTCTATACTGCCTGTGTTCACATCGTCCAGCATATTATGTCAGCAAAATATAGCCTAAATTTAATAAATGATTATATGACATCTTAAATTACTTACTTACAAATACATTAAATAATGTTGCAGGAGATTCACTCTACTGTCAATACATTGCTAAACTCTGGAATAGTATCCCCATGTAAATAAAACTCTCCGACAAACTCAGTAGTTTTAAACCACTGCTTAAACAACATCTTAACCAGTCCTGGTCCTGTGCATTCTCATTGCAAGGTTAACGCTTTGTGTTCACTGTACTATACTCTCCTTAAACATAATATTCTGAATCTCTTACTGAAATGACAAAACAAGTTTTATATATAACTACTACTTGTACAATCCACAAAGCTGCATGTGGGTTTCTTCTTCAGTAACTTCCACCTCTGTAAAATCTTAGAATGTATAAATGTAACCACTGTTTGTGTGTAAATGTAAATAGAAATGTAACTATGCTGTGTTTAACTGGAACTTAGTATAATGCAATTTAAGAAAGTGGAGCTTTTTTCCCAGGGCCTTTGGTGAAAATGGGTATTACCCAGTTAGACTTTGTCCCAGTAGACAAAAACAAGTACAATAAAATAAATAAAGCTATTACCACTCAGAAGAATATAGGTGTTGATACTTGGGCTACTTAAATATATTTTATAGAATCAACAATAACATTTCAAGCTATGAAGATTCAGGGCACGCAAGTAGTTTAGTCAGATTATTAGGCAATTAAGTAAAATTATCTTCAGGACAAATTTGAAGATTTAGAGACTGCCTAAGAAGAAATATTCTATGGTTATTCAGTGTTCAAGAGAATGTGGAAGCGAGTATTATTGCAAAGATTAAAAAGAAAAATCCTCATCAGTAATACAGAAGCTGCTATCACCTAGAGTAATTGAGAGAGTTCATGGATCATTCCAGTAACATCAGGACTCCATTCAACCTTCTAAAGCAGCCATATTCATAGTTTGTAACTATAGTGATAAACTAAGGATCGAGAAAAAATCATGGAAGGTAAACATTTTCTTAGAGAGAGAGGTCTGAACTGAGACATATTCAAGATTTCCATTCCCAGACTGCTTTTCATAAAAAGGCATTTTTGGAGATTATACTACTCTGCTATAGCAGCAAGTATGTTTACTCATGTCATTTCCTACCTCTCTTCAAGTTTGGTGGCAGAATTCATTCTAGAGTTTCAACTCTTCTGATGTAGCCTTACCATAATTTTTTTCCTGAACAAGTAGAAAGCCAGACTATTTCAGGAGAAAGTGATGTCCTCAGTAGGAACAAAGAGATGGCTAGTACTAAAATAGCAAAGCTTCAGGAAAATTTTGTTGCAGTCCCCTTAAAAGCACAGTGATGACTCCATTCCAGAGCACTGAAGCAGATAACATCCTGGTTAAAGTGAAGAATCCATCCCCATTGCCAAAAATGATCACAGCCTGTCTGCTATTATTGAACCCTGTTAAAGCAGTATAATACCTTGGTAGTATCTAACAATGGAGAGAGAGTTCTAGCCAGCTATGAGAATCTAAAGCTAATTCAGCTCCAGAGCTAGAGAATAAGATGCTATCAGACATGACAAGAAGAATATAGCCAAGAAACTGGTTAAAACAAATGCCACTACATGACTTACAATGGTCATATTGATTATTGTTAGCAATTTTTCAGTCATGTGATAAATTTCCAAAGTGAACGGACCCCAACAACTTGTTTTTTGAGCTCTGTACAGCCACAGTCTGAGTGCTTCTTTGATTTTATGGAATACAGCTGTATCTATTCATTGACCTAGTGTTTCTGCCACTGCCTGAATTTAACCTCTATTGTCTCTGCGTACTTACTATATTTACTTATATTCTCAGCTGTTAATATGCAGATGTTGTTGTGTCTTTCTGTTTTTCCCGGTTAGGGGCCGCCACAGTGGAACTCCGATCCACTAATGATTGGCAGTAGATTTTTACATGCCGAGTTGCCAGCCCTGACGCACAACCTTCAACGAAGGTACACCCATTCACACATGTCTCCACACAGAAGATGCTCTAGCTGAGAATTGAATGGGACAATGTCTCACTGTGAGGCGACAGCGCTACCGCAGCACCACCACCGCAGTATTGTTAATATGCAGATGTGAATTGTGCAATTTAGCAGTATTTTAGTTACTCATTGGATCAGCTGGTTAATATGCAGATGTGGATTGTGCAATTTTGCAGTATTCTAGTTACTCATTGGATCAACTGGTTAATATGCAGATGTGGATTGTGCAGTTTAGCAGAATTCTAGTTACTCATTGGAATAGCTGGTTAATATGCAGATGTGGCTTGTGCAATTTAGCAGCATTCTTGTTGCTCATTGAATCAGCTTGTTGCAAAATTTCAAAGCTCATAATATTTTATAAGTGCCTCAAAGGGCAAAGAAGTAAATGATGAAATGTTTAGCAATAAATATAAGTGCCTTAAACCCAAAAGTTATGCATTACACATGTTGCCAGTATTTAAATAACTAATGCAACAACTACACATACAATATATATTTATAATAATTGTCAAAGTATATGATTAACTGGCCCTGATAATTCTGCTGAGAGGTGAACTCTCATTCTGGTCAGGAACACCCCGGCTTTGCGTTTGAAGAAGGCAATGAGAAATAAGTATGGCTGATGGCATATGACTGAATGCACTATGCTACCAAGTCCTATTATTGTAAACAGAATTTCCAGGCCAAATTTGGGTTCCACAAGTTTCTTTGCATCTGTTTTTCTGAAACTTTATGATCCTTAAATACAGAAACACCCCTATGATTATTGTGACCACTTCAATGTAGGTAGAGATTATGCAATTGCCATTCTAACACTCAAGCTGAGAAACATAATAAAGATAAAAAATGTCATGTATGACACCCTGCCCATCCACCATGTTGTGGATTCCTGAAAACTTGCCCGCGTGGACTATCCAAGTTACTCTTTGCCTTCCCTCTCCTGGGGAGTTGCCTTGACTTTCTCTTGATTTTTCACTCCATCTGTTGAAATTTTGTCTTTATTGACAATGTTTCTTGTCAGTTATTAGGTTATGAAGCCGTGTCAGTTAGTATGACTACACCCAGATAAACAGGCAAAATAATGACTGGTTGATCAATTAAAGAATTTGACAGTAAATAGAGTTCCGAGTTGATGGTTTGGTTTGTTATATTGAATCTAACCCTGCATTCTTTGCCTGTTTTTATATGTTGGGAATTTTTAAGATAAAACTGAAGGCTTCTTGAGCTGCAGCAAGGTGTAGCTACAAAGAAAACAAGATCAGAGTATCCAACCTTAGAATGGGTTCGGCAAACACTTTGGTGTAAGGCTGCTGTATTCAGATATAAATCAGTATTATAGCTATAGTAAAAGTATAAACTCAAACCTAGTAAAAAAGTATAAAATGAAAGCTGAACTATTTCTTAAAAAAATACAGGGCTGGGCTTGTAAATGTTTGCTAGGGAAAGGCTTAGCATGTTACCTAATAAACTGCTTAAACCAAGCACAGAAGTTGCCATAGTGTATCCCAAGGTAGTCAATAAGACATTTATGAATTTCTACATGAAGTTATGTGACTTGTCTCAATCTCTTCTCTGGTGTAGTCAGCTGAAGAAAATTTGTACCTTCTTTAGCTCACTAAACTTGCCACAGCTTAATCAGACTATCCACAAATCATGAAGAGTAAGTTAAAATCTCATGATGCAAGATGTCTGAAGGGAAAATCCCCAGCATCAGATGGGCTCTCTCTGGAAATAAACACAACTACCTAGCCAGCTCTTCTTTACCCTGTCAGCCTTGTTCCATGAAATAGCTAGTAGAGTTTGGTCCCCCCCAACCCCTGCAGCTGACCATCATCATCTGCTTCTGATCATTGGTCACCAGGTTTAAGAAATCCAACAAGCGTCCCCTGGACGTTTTCGGACTCATTCAGGTTCATTGAGGAGACTGAAGTACCTTAAGTAGCTTGACACTAGGGCTAAGGAAGTTTTTTATGCCTAAATTCCTTAGTCTACACCCATATAATATGGGGATGGATTTGCAGCAAAGCATGCTGATGTATCATCCCAGTTATGTAGTAACAGACACTGCCTAGACTACCTCCATCACCTTAAGGACAGTACGACAATGATCCTCCTGCATAGCCCAGCCTCCAACAGAAACCACCTATGAGATGCATCTGAATGCACAACTAGCCTCATCTTGTTAATTCCTCAGACACTTGAACCACTGATTGAACCTACGTCATCTGGGCCATAGGGAGAGGTTTATTCCACTATGCCATGGTGCTGAAACCTTAGATGCTTAAGCCACTAATTGAACCTGAGTCATTTGGTCCATAGTTAGAGCTTCATTCCTCTATGCCATGGTACTGAAACCTCAGACACCCGAGCCATTAATCGAACATGAGTCACCTGGGCCACAGTCAGGGATTTATCACTCTATGTCATGGTGCTGGCATTAGAGGTGGCTCCATGTTTTACACAACACCGAATGATGTCCAATGACTTCACAAACATCTGACAACTCCTTCCAGCACATCATGTCCAATGTCTCAACAGGACATTGTTGAGTATTACTAAGAACTGCATGAAGTGAAAGTGGGATTCTAATGAGCAATAAAACCACATAAACTATGGGTGTTGAGGCAGATAAGAATTAAAGGGTCCCCAGTGCATCAGCGTTTCACTATTATCATCTGCTAGGTATTATTGCCAGAGTGTATTCACCTTTATATATGATGACACCCTCTCCCCTTGAGGACAATACCAGATGAGTGACAACCCAAATAATTATAAGAAAATCTTCTTATTTTTGTATTGAGTTCCCTTGTAGAACAATTTTCATCACCTAGTCATAATGACCTAATGACAGGTGCCAGCTGGACTCACCAAATATTAGTCTTTTACCTAATGCCACAAGCAAGGCACGGAACCAAGCAACCCATATAAATGGGAGACAATGTATGCTCCACTGCAGGACTTATGATGTGACCCCTGGCAGGGTTGACAAAATATGATGGATTGGGGGGCAGGTCCAAATGTTATGAAGCATGTGAGATAGTTGCTCACCCTATTTCCCACGGACTGCTGATGGGCTGTGCTCTATTCACATGGAAGCCATGTTATATAGAAAAGTTTCCAATTGTTCAAAACTGGAAGGAAATGTTTGACGTCTGAAAGAGAGAAAAGCAAACTAGCAGGCTGGATAAGGATGGCTAAATTTGCTGCAGTGTTCTGTAATATTTAATGAGTGTCTTTCATCCATACAGATGCTAATACCTAGTTCGAATGTGGGAAAAAAATCTTGTCTAGAACAGTGGGTATCAGTTTTGATAGGAAAGTGGGCTCCCCTAATGGGAATGGAGTTAATGTGCAAAGTGATTTCAGGGAAGGGGTCATGGTTACAGATCTAAGATGCAAGTCTTATCAAATGCTGCTTTTGAGAAGCTGTTTTTTTTCTGCAAGTTTTGAAAGGAAGCTGAAGTGAAGTCATAATTTGAAATGGGCTGATGAATTGGGCCAGTAAGCATGTTAATACTGTACTCCAGTCTATTTGCCTGGGCACTTTATGATCTTCTGTTATAAGTTATTCTAGCTCCACACAGGAATATGTGCTTCCATGTGATTAACCAAGTATGAAGGCACTAAAGTGGGTTAAGTGATATACACCACATAACCTTCTATGGTCAATATTTTTTCTTATGCTTTTTGACTCCCTGTGTGTCAAACATCAGTTTTCCCTTCTTCCTCTTTTGAGTTCACTTCCTCCTTTTTCAGCAAGTGTCTCTCAATTGCTGATATGAGAGCTGACCAAAGGGAGCTGTCATTCAGACACAAATGGAGTTGCCTCACATCCTGGTCTTCCTTATCCCTCTAGTCTGCCGGGAGACATGGTGTGTTCTTGTCCTGTAGCCTAAATCTGGCTCATACCCTTCCTCAAAATTGGTACTGTCTGAGTGCTTTAGGATGGGCTATTTTTGGTCCACATGATGCAGAATTATATGATTCTCCTACCCACAAGGCTGGGTCATTAATAGTGTAGAGCTAAGGGGTGCGGTGTTATTGTAACCCAAACCCTACCTGTTGGCTGATGCATTTATCCATGTAACCATGGGGACTTGCAGTATATCTTACTTTACATGCCTGCTTACCTCTGAGCATGAGCAGTATAGACTACCATAACTGGCTTGGCAAAGCCAAGCATGTCCCTTATCTTGATGTATAACGCCATGCACCTGCTTATTCTAGCTGCTAATACTGCAGAAAGTGGACAACAGTTTCCTCCCAGGGTGGGAGAACTGGCATTGGCCACACATGACCACCATAATCTTGCCAGCTCCTCCAGTGTTGGGACCATTATTCAAACCAGGGTCAGCTTGCTCACAGCTAGAGCTTTATCCCTGTGTGCCACATAGTTTTGTGTGGGACACTTCATGAACCAGAGCAACTGCTGGGGAGAAAGGCACTATGAAATATGTGCTTCAAACCTGATCCATTTTGGAACATTATTAGTCACCAGGGCAAAAAGATGATATAAAGTAAAAGAAAATGTAACCAGTTTAGGTTTGTGAGCCCATTCTCCTGTTTACCTAGCAGTGAATTCAATATTTTTTTATTATGTCTTGGTCTACCTACATTGTCAGATGAATACCAACATCAGTTTTTGCAGCTTGCATAATACTGGTAGGTCATGACATATAGAGATATGCCTTGCTGCATCACAGACTACTGATAGTGACTTCATCAAAAGTATTATATGTCTAGTGCAGAAAGAGATGTTTAGTTTATTCCAAGCTTGTATCGTGATGATATCTTGTCCCATACATATTGCAAAGTTAATTCAAACATCCTTGCTGGAGAAACATGCAGAGTCATGCCTAGATATTTTGTCAGCTTCCTAGTCCATGGAAAGGCCAATAGGAGTCCCTTAGCCTGCAATCAGTCATCAACCCATCAGCTAGGAAGGCTTCTGTTTTATTATTTTACTTCAAGACCTGTCAGCTTAGCACTTTCATTTCAGGATGACAGCATAACCGGAGTTTCAGTTTCAGAGGTTAGGTTTAAGACACTAAACAACAGTAATCCACAAATCTGAGATAGTTGATTCTTTGGCTCAGGAGAGAACAACCCTGAAGCAATGAGTTTTATAACATACCTGGTGTTAAAGGTTCTACGGCCAACAGAAATAGAATGAGGGATTATGAGATTCTCAGTGTAGTGTGCCTTCTCAGAAATGATGAGAAAACATTCAAACTGCTATGTGTACAAGCACAAGAGTTGTTATGCAGTTCCTTGAAGGTACTGATACCTGAGGCTTGTAAAACAAAATACTTCAAAGCCTCCATAGAAGCGACCATTGTATACAATCAAATGCTTTTATAAAATCCATAAAGAATGGTAATATGGTGTCAAAGGCAAACTGCAAAACACAAAATAAGGTTGTAAGTTTATCAGTGGTGCAGATAATTCACACCGGAGAGGCCTTTAAGAAATCCTGCTTGGTGTGGACCTTCTAATTTGGGAAGACAAGATTGTAGCTTGGTTGCTCAGATCCTGAATTTGCTTAAAATGCTTCTTGAGGACACTTACCTCTGGGATTTAGTGTGACCTGCTCCACCTTTCTATGGTTTGGGTCTGAAATCTCCACTGAAGTGCTATTGCAGCCCTTGGACCATCAGTCCAGCTCTCCTGGTCCCTCTGGCATGATTCTTCAGGAGACTGATAAGGAACAGGGGCAAAAAGTATGTACTTTCAACTGTACATCAGGCTGAATTCACTCAGAACAGAGAACCATAAATTATTTTCTCAGAGGCTGATGGAGACATTCTCCAAGTGCTGGATTGGGAAGACATTGATGGGTCATTTAAGGAGGTCCAGCCTATGGATTCCACTCTTAAAATTATAAGGCTCAAGGCCTCCCAAAAAAGCATACAAAAGACAAAAGATTTGTTCTCTCCATTCTCTCAGGGGAATGATAATTGTTTTTCCATGGTGAGGAGACATAGTTCTCAGTCATTGACATGATTGGCAGGATGGAAACGGGCTAAGTAAGGACATCTGCTGGCATTTTAAAATATTTCACTTGGAAGATTGTCAGTGGCTAAGGTAGTGCATTTCAGGTTTTGAATATATCTTTTAATGCCTTCATATGGTTTGTTCAAAGCAATCCAGTGTCCTCAGCCTTCTTTCCCAGCTTCTACGTCTGTTAAGAGAAAAAGAACTTCTTCCGTAGAAGAAAAAGATCATTCTGAATCAGATCTTGAAGGTCTAACTATGTCTCCCAGTTTTCCTCCACTTCTTCTCGTGAATCAGAGTCTGAAGACACCCTCTCTTCAGACTATTCCAATGAAGAAATATACTTTGAGGATATCATCTCTAAAATGAAATAATATTTTTACTGAGAGGTAAGGAGGTGTCAAAATCTTAAGAAAAATATATTTATAAGCCATGTCTATACTTCCTGTCTTAACAGCTTTAAAGGAAACCTAAAAGATTTTACAGGTTACCTAATACACAGATATTTCTTTATAAAACCCTGTAGTGGACTCTGCTATGATGGCTTTTGCTAGGACAGAAGGTCCAAGGCCTTTTCTTCTTTCAATCCTCTCCCAAATGACAAAGACTGCTGTGCCTTTAGCAGATTTGAAAAAAATGTTGACACAACTTCTAACTTGGCATTTAGGGGTAATCACCTCACATGTCCAGATTTCTATTATCCAATTTCACTAGTATGCAACAGACCCTAGTTAACCTACCTATGTTAGATACTAAATTTTCCATGCTGAACATATTAAACTCTGCTTCTCAAGTCACCAAGTATGACATTAAGTGTGTTTATGACACAGTGAATGCCATGTGACTTAGTAAGATTATAAAATTTCTAGGAAAATGTTTAGGCTCAATTATTAAAAATACCACTTGACAGAGACCCTCTCTTTGGAAACTCAACAGCTGAAGAACTCAAGAAGGTGGCAGAAGGAGAAATATAATGCTCACATAGAAGACTGCATTGCTCATTTCGCTGGCATCAACCTGACAGGTATTTGAATTACAGCCCCTAATGTCTATACAATTTTTTTTTTTATTTTTCATAAAGACAAGGTGAGTATGAGAACTACCTCTTCCTTTATTTCTAAGGCTGTTTCTGAATTTACTTTAAACCAGAACATTCATCTTCATGTGCCTTTTCCTGAGCCCAAAACATAAGAGTAGGAATCTTTCATATTATTAGATGCTCAATTGTTGTGAAGACATCTTATTTTCATCTTCAAGATGTTTCTTGCATCAAACACCTTCTTCCACCCAATGAGCTCTCAGTGTTGGTGCATTCATTGGTATCTGCACAGCTAGATTACTGCAGTTTCCTTTGTCTGACAATGAGCTTGCATGTCCGCAGCTAGTTACGAATTCCACAGCCTAGTTACTTAGAGGTCCTTCATATTACTTCCATTCTGCATTACCTTTACTTCTGGTTTATATAGCCCTAAACAATCTGTATCTCCTGTACCATAAGGAGCTCTTGACCCGCTAGTATATGCTGGAGCCATTATGCTCTTCTTATGTGGGGCTGCTGGAGATTCCTAAGGTACGTTTATTGGTTCATAGGTGTGTACTAGGCTAACGATCACAAGGGCCTTTTTAAGCCTAACCATGCATCCCACATTTCTGACAAGTTCTGGTACTGTAGATAAGTGTAAGCAGGGGCTTGGGAGATGAAACATTTAAAAGCAGGGGCTTGGGAGATTAAACATTTAAAAGCAGGGACCTGGGGCATGAACAATTTACATGCAGCTGTGTCCATTAAAGACATAGGTGCCAAATCAGGGACAAATTTCATGTTCCCCATCCAGTTGTCCAAGATATATTTGAACTGGGTTAGGGAGGAACTCTGCTTTACAAGGATGTGGAGCCTCTTCCAGAGAAGGGTAAACTCTTGGATGCATACCTGTCTCTCTAGCAGGTCCTGTTTATATCAAAGGCAAGGTTTAAGTCTTTAGAGCAGGTAATTCTGGTGCTGTTTATTTTCTATTTTGCAGATATGCAGGAGATCCATATGGGTGAGGCCTGACAATGCCTTGAATGCCAGGCATAGATCACCCCTCAACAGCCTGTAGGAAACAGACTACAGTGATAAGGCCTTTTGGTGGTCAGCAAAGGAGATGTTACTTATACCCTGTATTCTTTTAGTGAGGAACCTCAATGGATGTTCTAATTGTTGAATATCCCTGGTTTTGTACAGACCAAAGGAAGCATTGTACTCAATGACAGGTCTGATGAATGCTGAATACGGTGGAACAATTACCTCCCTGAACCTAGATGCCATACCATTGTTTATAAGTTGCACAATATAGAATGGTGTTTGCACTACCGTAGACATACAATGGTCAAAGGTTAGATTACTGCCTAAGTCCCTGACTACTGGGTCAACTCTTAGGGTGTGTTGTCAGTATGATAGTTACCAGGGGTGGATGACTTCCCAAAGGATGCTATTTTGCATTTCTTGGCATTTAGTTTTAGTCCATGGCTCTGAAACTCTCAACTCTTGAATCTCTTTTGCCAGTGATAAAGGGAATCCCTCCTGCTATTGGATTTTAAAGCTCCCTCAAATCCCATCTGTCTGATCTCCCTTTAATTTTGATAATTCATAGCATGGTATTTTATTAAGCCTGTTTTGTCACATCTTTTAGTCAGTCTGACATCATCTATTTATTTAGCCTACTGCTAGTTTCTAATTTTATTTTTTGTTTCATATGCTACTCTTAGCTTTGAAAATTTCCTAGATTGTTACTTAGTGTTTCTTTTTCTTCAATGTGAGTTATTATTTATTTTCTCACTCCATTGTTTTAATTTTTTTTCTTGTTTTGTAGCTCTCCCCCCCACCCAGGACTAAGCCAGTTGGCTCCTCTCCCTGCACTCAATAGGCCCATTTATTCTACCCTGGAAACCACATCCTTTTCTGTGATGGCTCAGCGGATCTCTGCTATTGCTTCCCTGCGAGGGTTCTCTTCAGCTCATAGTGTGCATGCATATTGCAGTGTGGGCTTACTAGACTAGAGTTCTATGGGGTAGACACCTAGTGTTCACATTAGGTAACACTAATGTACTGAGTCATTGCCACTTCCTTCCTAAAAGGATGGGTGAGCAGGCAGTGGCTCTGCCCTGACAACTCTTACAGGTGCCCAAGCTGCTATTCAAAATCTTGTCACCTGTGATTTTTTTTTTTGTTGTTTTAATGTTATGGTGTTTGGTTAAGAAGCAGTTAAAACGTTTGAATTTAAACTTTCTCAGCATTAGCAATTGTATGTATCTAAATAAAATAAAGGAGCACAACGTTGCGAGTCCACAGTATTGTTTTAATATTAAAAATAATAAACCAAAGTTGTTAAGCGCTTTCATCAAATAGTATGACTTCTTCAGAACCAGAATATCAGAGTTTGCAAAGAAGAGAAAAATATAGGTAGGCTATAAAAATATAAAGCTTTTTGTTATTGTTGGTTTCCATGTATTGTGCATACAAAAATATACAAACTTGTACTGTGAAGTGGAAAAAAATATTTTTAGAGACACATAAATTCAAGTATAGAAAAATGGAAAAGGAATAGTATGCCATGTTAAGGAAACATAGTATAGAAACTCAGTGCAAAGAAAGGGAAATTTATGAATATAAGAAAGAAAGAAAAAAGAAAATGTTCATGTTTAGACAGTGTTATTCTTTGAAAGGAAGACTATTAGAGCTTTATTCTTTTATGGGGAAATAACAGATAAAGAAACTAAGACAAAATGTTTAGGTGATGAAGAAATAATGAAAATTTTGAAAAGAGTAATATTGGATTATACGTTTGGATGTATGATAGATATTTAGTTGTGAAGAAATGGGCACCAGAAAATATGGTGTGAAAATTAAATATGCGAGCTGAAGTTAGGTTAAACAAAGGATTCCACTACTAAAACCCAACACCTAAAACTCTGTTGATTGACAATGTCAAATATCAATGCCTGAAATACACAAGGGTGAAAAATTAAACAATAAGCAATTTTTGCAGAAGGAGTGCCCTTATTCTCCTCATACTGATATGCACCACGTATGTGGTCATGGCAATATAAAGAGGGGGAGAAATCTGCCAAAAGAAAGGAATCATAGAAACTATTCTGGCAGAGATTTTCAGTAGAATATCGCCATTAACATTTTTTATCCTCGGTGTCTTGGGCACCTGTAGAACTTGAAGATTTATATCAGATTTATGTCAGATATGGCTGAGGAAGAATTAGAAAACATTTCAAAGAAATTAAATTACAATTATGTGCTGCTAGGGTAGGTTCAAGATCAATTATATTGTGCCCACAGAGGCTTGATATACAGTGCGATAGCCAAGCATATAAACAGTATGGGTAATGATCATAAATTTAAGTTCTTAGTCCTTGGGGTCCTGCAGCCAAATGATAGGAAAGGGGATATAGTCAGTATGACAGAACAGGTGGATCTTAGGTGGATCCTTAGGTTGAGGGCATACTTGGGGAAAGGACTAAATGATCGTGTCTCAATTAAACCTAGCCTAGCAGCATGTAGGTTGAGAAGATAACTGTTTTATATATATATATATAAAATCATTGAGCTGTTTATGTATTCTTGTATGCTAGTAGTATATTTTTTGTTATATGGTGTATTTTGTTTTTTATTATATTATTTTAATTTATGTTGCAGTATTAGTGTGAGATTGTATGCATATGTGTGTGTGTTTTCATGTATAGTATGGTATACACTAAACATGCATTCAGTTTTTAGAATTTGGGAACTATATAGTTAATGGGAATGTGATTTGTCACCTAGTGATGTTAGAATGAACTATATTTTTATTGGATCCTTGGGTTCGTGGGAGGGATTTAAATATGGAGTATGTTTTAGGATGCTATGATCTGATGAAGCAACATTGTTTGTGAAAGCACTTATCTGATTAAACTTTTCCTGGATTTTATGTGGTGGCGACTTGCTTTTTACAGCCTCTTTCTGCTCTGTGGAGTTTGAACTTTTGACTTTTTATTCTTTGTTCAACAGAGCAATTTATTGCCTAGGTTCACATGTGGATTCAGTTTTTAAATGTTGTCACAAGCATTACGTTACATGTTGCATCAGTGTCTGATCTGCGCACCATATTTTATTAAATTTAAGCTTCTCTGTGCAGGGTCCATATTGGTCTCATTTTTGCATATTTCCTGTGACATTATCTGCACACAATTAATTCTGTGCATATTGTTAATGTAGGGTACTTAAAAATAGCCAGCGTTCATGACTTTGTACTATTGCCACATTCTACTTGGCAAAAAATTTATTTCCTCTATTTACGCCCTTCAGCAAAGCAATTCATCTTTCACAGCTTCTGCTTACTTGATTTCTTGCTGGACACTTCTTTTTATTATGCATATAGATGCACATCATACAGGACATACCATTGACACAGTTGCCATACTTTTCATGATGTGCATGACTCAATTTTATTGTGTTTTAACCTTATTCCTTTGCACATATTAGTTAGTTATTTAACATTAATCCTAGCACTCTCATCAGTGTCCTTATTTTACCATTACTTCTGATTCTACACATCATTCTTTCTCATATCACTGGATTGTTTATCTCATCAAATCTACAGTCATTAATTTAATGTAAATTTTCAAAGCATTAATATAAGCATCAGTTCTTTCTGTTAGCCATTTTGCTCTCATGTATAACAGCTTCTGGTTATAAGACAAATGTTTTCCTCATTTCACAGTAACTTTGAAACTTTGGTCTCTTTGTAGCAGTACTCTGTCTCTCTCTCTAACTCAAAATTATTACAAACATTTGGGGTTTCTTCCCCTATAATATGCAGAACTGTTGCCACACAGGCCTTTTCAGGTTTCTCAGATTTATTGTTCATGGGAATAAATAGGCATAAACTTAATTTCACTAACAAATTACCTTTCAAAGGGAGACTGCTTAGAAACTGTTGCTAAGCTTCAGTGAATGATGAAATGGTATATATGATTAATTTGATACCATGTAAGAGCTGTTATTTGAACATGTGAATATTGAATTTATGTGATGGTATCTTCATCAGCTTTACATTCCGACTACATATTGAACCCGATCATGCATTATGCAAACAAAATACTAAATGAAGCTAATGTCACCAAAGACATAAATACATATATTATACTCCAGTCACCAAAGACATAAATACATATATTATACTGCAGTACAAAGTGCAATATTTTAATCCTTATTTTGAACCTAGTGTTTGTTTTGGGCAATGCATAACTAGTAAAGAAGGCCAAAGGCATGTCACCATTTGGGTTAGATTGGGCAAGATGTTCCTACCATGTATACCCCTGCAGGTGTCTCCATTATTCACCTCATAAGTGCTGAATTCTTCCATTAGAACTGTATAGTCACTGTGTGGTACTCCTCCAAGAACCCACTTACAGTGTTTCTAGTAAGGTGAACTACTCTGAATTCTGCATATGTAAAAGCAACACATATTTTTGTTTTACACATCTTGCAATTGATAGGAGCAACCCTCTCATCTTCTAACGCAAATTCCAATCTTATGACATGTATCAAGGGATTGTTAATATCCCCACATCTGTCTATGCCCTCTTCCAAGGGTCATTTACAGAGGGGGTGAGAGATCAACACACTGGAAAAGTTTGGTTTCTTAACCAGCATTAAAGTAGAAAAAAGAACTAAATCTAGTTGTTACTTGTCAGCCCTCTGTGTGTGTGTATGTGTGTGTGTGTGTGTGTGTGTGTGTGTGTGTGTGTATGTGTGTGTGTGTGTGTGTGTGTGTGTGTGTGTGTGTGTGTGTGTGTGTGTGTGTGTGTGTGTGTGTGTGTGTGTGTGTGTGTAGTCGACACAATATGATCAATGTTCCACACCACTGAAAATTAAGCAAAATCTCTGCTTTTATAGGGGGAAGCACCCTGTAACCCCTGTCCCCTGCAAATTATATATACTATTTCAGAGATTCCTTTATAGTGGGGAAAAGATAAGCTCCCTGATACACACTGTACAGCAATCTCAGTGCAAACACTTTGACTTTTCAGAAAGTCGATCATATGATCTCAAGCACATGCAGTCTGAGTTTCCAAAAAGTTGATATTATGAAGTGGAAACAAATATATCTATCCAACACATTTTGGGGCCAGTCAATCACTCCAAAACTGTAAGTTAGGACAAAAAAAGCAAATTGGTTTATAGCTTTGATTTTTGTTCCTAGATGTCGATGCTGTTTTCATGATTAATTTAAGTCTTCTAAAGTACCCCTTACTAAGTTTTCTTTGCATTTGTTCATGTTTATTGTTGATCCTTCATCAATTCCCAAATATTTCTACACTCCCACTTGCTCAAGTTATTTTATATCACATTCTTGTCCCAAACTGATGTTTTCTTGGTGCTGCAGTTTTTCTGCTTTAAATGTTTCTTTTGCACATTTATCAAGACCAAATGACATTCTTATATCATCTGAAAAGGTTTTGACAACCTGCAGTTGTACTTTTCGTTCCTCATCTGATAAGTTATACAGTTTCAAATCATTGACAAAGAGAAGAAGTCTTTACACTTTGTTGTTTTTTAGGAGTCAAATTATAGCCCTGGCCTAAGCTGTTAAATAGACAGCTTAATGTGTCATGGGCAAGGCAGAATAGCAGCAGTGACAGAGAGTCACCCTGGAATATCCCCATTTGAATTTTTATTCCTGGAATAATAATTTCTCCTTTATCATGGCTTAATTGCAAAGTGGTCTGCCATTGTTTCATGGTCAGTGTAATGTAATCAGTCAGTGTAAGGTGTATCTAATACATTTTTAGACACTCTTTTATCCATGAATGTGGGATACTATGAAATGCTTTTTGTAGTCAGTCCATACCATCCTTAGATTCTTCACCTTTTTACAGTTTTCCACTATGTATTTATTAAACAGCAAATGATCCTTTGTTCCATATGACTATCTTTTATTGTTCTATTGTTCTATTGCCATAATTGAGTTTTCTTCTAAATGACTATAGACTCTGTCGGCATTAATTCCGGTGTATAATTTATACGTCGTCGGAAGGCAAGTTATAGATCTATAATTTTTAGGGTAGCTTGCAGGTTCACTCTTAAGTAGGAACATTTTTTTTCCTGTTGTTAGCCAAGTTGGTCTCTGTTCGGGGTGTGCATATAAATAGTTCTTACTCATGGCTAAATCATCATGCAAAGATGTTAATACTTTTAACCAGGTACTGCATCTGGGCCTGGGGTTTTCTAATTTGAGGCTTTTCTAAACTTTGTTTCAATCTCTCTGGCTGTTACTTTATCCCATTTCATATCCTGTACCTTTAAACTTCTTATTCTTTCTTTTGCTTTGTCTATCCATTTAGCATCTTTGTTATGTTCCACAGGATCTTCATAGATACTTCTCCAAAACTTATCTATGTCTTCTTTCTTGGTAGTCTTTCAATTCCTTTTACCTTGTTTCCTAATTCTCTATAAAACTTTTTGGGTCATCAATGAATTGCTTATTTTGTATTTTCCTTTATATTTATCTGTGTTTTTCTGCCTGTGCTGAGATTTTTAGTTTATTATCCATTGCTGCCTTCTTGGGACAAGTCATGTGTGAGAAGATTCTAAAGACCTACTAAATAAATTAAAAGAAAAACCTAAAACACGTTCATTAAAAATGCAGACATTCAGTAAAATGCACAAAACATGGTACACAGAATTATTTATAACATTTCAGGTGGCAGGCAAAGCCCACCCCAACCTCATACCTCATACACATCATACAAACACCCTATAATACAATGATTCACATGATTGTCTTCTTATGGTGTGAAATATGTGCACTGCCTCCCCAAGTTGCTGCCCCAGCATATTTGTACTTGTTTGTTTCAGGATTGTAATGTTTGGATGAGCAGTAAGTATGACACTAATACTGTGTAATCCTAAACCCAAGCACACTCCTTAATCTAACCCTTAACATGACCTCAACCAGAAAGTTTAAACAGCTAAGCCTCTCAACATTAACATACCTAAAATTTAGTCTTAACCTCAACCAAATCGCCAGCTTAACCCTAAAATCACTGAATTTTTGAAGTATGCCATTAAGTATATTCCATGAAATGCCATTTGTATAAGAATGACATTGAAATAGTGGTGTTTTATTCAGTACAACATTTGTAAAAATAAAACTGGACAAAATGGACTTGACCCCATTGCTGTGCTCCTTTCCTGCCTGTCCATGAACTTGTGACCTATTTGGATACTGTTAGACACAGTGAATTACAACATTCTCATTCAAAGAATATCTCAATGTAAGATATCTTGGATAGCTTGACATTGCCTCACAAGTTGCCTAAATAAAAGAATACACATCATACAGTGGGATAATGCAGGCTGTTCAGATCTGATGTTTCTGTCAGGTAATCTAGAACTCTAGATCATCCTGTTTTCACAATATTCATCAATAAAATATCAGAACTTTATTGTACATCAAGGTTTCCATACATTGATTATTGTGCATTCTACTCCAGTGGAACAAAAATAACCAGTGTCACCGTGACAGTCCAGTACAATTTTAATAACATGTAAAATTGCAATATATCTTACAAGGAATTATTCTCTCCCCATTAATACAATATGTATCAGACTAGAACATTTTCTCCAACAAATACAGACTTTGGTCTAGCTAGAGTCCCTGAGCAACCCCGTGGACACTAAGTGATGTTATCTCACTAGTGATTGACAAAGGACAATTCGTAGATACCATCTTTATCAACCTTACAAAGGGATTCAATATAGCATATCACAATCTACTTCTACCCCACCTCCTTCATGTAGTCATTAGCCCAGATGCCCTAGTTTGGTTCCAGATTTATCTGTTTAATCAATATCTCTGCATTAATATGCTTTCTCTCTCTCTCTCTCTCTCTCTCTCTCTCTCTCTCTCTCTCCCTCCCTCCCTCCCTTCCTCTCTCTCTCTCTCTCTCTCTCTCTCTCTCTCTCCCTCTCTCTCTCTTGCTCTCTCTCTCTCTCCCTCCACTCTCTCTCTCTCTCTCTCTCTCTCTCTCTCTCCCTGTCTGTCCCCCTCTCTCTCTCTCTCTCTCTCTCTCTCTCTCTCTCTCTCTCTCTCTCTCTCTCTCTCTCTCTCCCTCTCTCTCTCTCTCTCTCTCTCCCTCTCTCTCTCCTCTCTCTCTCTCCCCCTCTCTCTCCTCTCTCCTCTATCTCTCTCTCTCTCTCTCCTCTCTCTCTCTCTCTCTCTCTCTCCTCTCTCTCTCTCTCTCTCTCCTCTCTCTCTCTCCTCTCTCTCTCTCTCTCTCTCTCTCTCTCTCTCTCTCTCCTCTCTCTCTCTCTCTCCTTCTCTGTTTCTCTCCCTCTCTATCCTTCTCTCTGTCTCTCTATCTTTCTCCTCTCTCTCTATCTCCTCTCTCTCTATCTCCTCTCTCTCTATCTCCTCTCTCTCTCTCTCCTCTCTCTCTCTCTCTCTCTCTCTCGCTCTCCTCTCTCTCTCCCTCTCTCTCTCTCCCTCTCTCTCTCTCTCTCTCTCTCTCTCTCTGTCTCTCTCTCTCTCCCTCTCTCTCATTCTCTCTCTCTCCCTCTCTCTCTCTGTCTCCAACAGTCAGACAGAAGCTTGTGCTTCACAAGGATCCATTATTTCCCCACTCCTTTTATCCTTCAGCAATTTCTCCCTTAAACTACCTCACTTCCCACTCTTACTCTGTGTTGATAACATGGCGCTATACCACTTAAATAGATCCCTCACAGCTTTACTAAAACAACTTTAGTCAGACTTCCTCCACCTGATTCACTAGATCAATAACAATAGACATACACAATTTATCCAAAAGAAAAAAAAAGACATGTTCTTCTAGACAAACCAAACAACAACAATGAGACTATCAAAAGACCAACTCATTTAAATACCTGGTACTTTTAGCAGTAATCTTATCTCAACTTCTGCATACACTTAATAACCATTACTTTTCTGGGCTAACAAATGCCCCCTTCCTCTCAAAACCCTTTAGAACTGCAATAGGAAAAGTCTTTTTACTATCCCAGCTAGAAATAGCCATAGATTAATAGCATATATCAAAATTAAATCACACCGTTATTCAAACATTCATCGGTACTATATGCAGGTTCATCTTTCACTCACAGAAAAGAAGAAAAAACATTGCAAAACACTACAAAGAGCAAATCAGATTCCAGTCAAACAAAGACAGTCCTCATTATTGGGTCGCAACTGTTCAGACTACTGAAAATCAAACTTTCCCTTCATTAATTTCTAGACTAATATGAGACTCTCCAACTTTCAACCTTAGAAACCTTCACCATTCTGTATCCTTATAACAGGCTCCTCAAACTAAACTCAATGCACAAATCACTGTTTCTCTGTACTAGATCCCAAAATTTGCTAATCCATACCAACCACATTTCAAAGACACATCCTCTTACTCAAAATTCTGTTCTCAGCTGAAAATGTACCTCTTGAAAATAGTAAAACACCAGTGTTATATCTCAAGTAGCATAACCTAATCAAGTCATAAACTCACACTTTTTGTCACATTCCCTACTCCCTCTGCTTTTACTCCTCTGCACTTAAAATTCTTGTCCTACTATTACACTGCTACAGTAATTCAAGTTCTAGTTATGTAGAGTAAGCATCCTCAGCCATCTATATAACCTTCTGTTAAAAGATGTATCAATTTGTCTATAACTGTATGTAACTAAGCAATGCAATGCATGTTTTATAAACTTGCTCACATGTATATATTACTCTGCAGTATTACAAATATGTATGTTTTATCTCTTTTACTACAAATAATTCCTGTCTATTCTCAATAACTGTCTAATTATATATACTTTATGACTTGTAATGCATCTCTGCAATTGTCAAACTTTAATGCTTTCTTTGGCTAAGACTGAAATCGATCATTTATAATCAGTGGTCTACCTCAGCTAAGATATTTAAATACATTAATCAAAAAAATAACTGCAACTCTTGTATCTATTTACTTCAAAATCAAAGTTATGCTATTAACAACAAATGTAAAAATGTCCCTGAGCAGATCTGTCTTCAAAATCCAATTTTCTGACAAATACTCATGTGAGGTTATTAACTCAGTAAAGTTGCTCAATGTTGTCACAGAGATAGATTTGAATTAAACTGAGCGTACATATGAAAGCTGCCAGATGTAAATCCCTTGAAAATATGGACTCCCATACAGAGTCAAGCAATTAATGAGGGATTATGGGAGAATCTCAACAGCCAGGGCTTATTTTATAACAAGCATGTACTATGACTCTGAAACCTTAATTAACTTCCAGTCAAACCAACTTAATAAACTTAAGCAGCAGAACAACTGTAATGCAAAATGTGCTTTAGGACATACTTTATATACTGATTTCTGTGTTTCCCTCAGGTAATTACACTGATTACAGTTTAAACCAAAAATAGCTGTGGCTTAGCTGAAGACAGCCCACATGACTTATCGCTCCTCAGAAAAAAATGCCCTGCTGTCACTTCACTAATTAGATGGCATACTTCTGTTTGAAATCTTCATTCTCATAGTGGTTAGTCACCTAGTCTTGGTATTTGAATATTACCGAAATTGGTTAGTTTTGTTTTCTATTTGTTTCACCTTGGGAAAAGGTCATTTACACTCTTTGGCTCCTCATGCTAAAGGCAGCTTTTGAGCATGTTTAAGTTAACTGCTACTGTAGTTGTATAAGGCAGGAAACGCAATACCCACCATCCTTTTTTGTGTGGAAGAAGACAATTTAACAAATTATTGGAGGAGAAGAAAGTTAGACTAATACGAAATAACACAAAAAAGGATGGTAGGGATTGTGTGTCCTGCCTTATACAACTCCAGTTGTAGTTAGCTTATTTTTGTATTCTCTGCATCTTGTCTTCCATTTCACTTTCGGACTTTTTCAGTAATATAACATATCAGATAGTTAATGCTTCTTGTGGTTATTACTGTTTAATCAGTTTTACTTTGACAATCATAAGTGCATGTTTTTGTCTGTAGTATGTGATGTTCATATAGAATGATATTATCTATGAATGTTTTCTTTGTAATGAAGGTTTTCTCCTTAGGTAACACTAAATATAGTTTCTGTCAAACAGAACTTTCCACATAACAAATTGAAACATATAAGTAAATATATACGTTTTCCGTGTTAATCTTCAAATATTTTATTAAAAATATATTAATAATAGGTTTTCAGCTTGAATTTTGAGATTTATTATTGCCTGCAGGGAAATGTCGATCAGCATTAACTTTCCTATGCCATCCAAAAGACTTCCTAGGGTAACACGGTCTAAAAAGTAATCATTTATTTGATTTCTTCATCTTTCTTTATATGATATCAGAAAATGGCGTTTGGTGTTTAGGCTTTTTTCCCCTTCTTTTCAAAAGTATGTCTTCTGACCACATTAGATGTTAATATCAAAACTAGCATACTACCGCTATATAATTAAACAGAACTTTTTAAACAGGTCATTAGTATGTCAGTTACAGCTTGGGATTCTTAAAGCTGTTTTTCCTTTATATCATATTTTCTCATATGCATAGAATATTGTGTATTTAGTTCCACTATAAAATCTATAAATCTAAACCATTAATAATCCTATATGACCTCTAAGCTGTTCCCTCAAGTGCATATAGTTTTTCTAAACACAGTTACTCAAGGGAACAATGGTTATAAGCTAATACACAAACGCACTTAATAACAAGTGTTTATGCAGGGAGTCAATCCACTCTGTATCCCCAGTCTAGAAACAGTCAGCCTGACAATCCCTTACTTTGTTATTATTTTTATTCCAGGGTTAGTATCTGTCAAAGTAAACAATAAAAGCAAAATTACCCCATTCCTTTCTCCAAGATTCCTTAGTCTTGGAATGCACATTGAACTATGTGATCCAATTTACCATTTCTATATCTCAAACAAAACAATAACAGATCCAGTAGTAAGCACTTAGCTGAGTCAAAATAGTACCAGTAAACTATGCCTGAGAATCAATAAACTGAGAAGTTAAGAGTGCAGCAAATTAAAGTTAAAGCATTATTTTCTCTAATATAAACAACTTAAATGTATCACAATTAATATTCATTGATACTGGCCTATTAAAATGAAATTACCATGAATGTTTAGGGACTGCTTGATTAAATTAGCAACCATAAACTTTTGAACTATTCATAATTTACACACAGACTACTTTTACAGTTGCTCTTAAACATGGTTTAGAATTGAACACTGCTCTCATTCAGGCATAACTGAATATCTAGATGCATTAATAATAATGTCTTGTTGATTAGGTATAATACCTTTAGAATATAGCGTGGATAGCAAGTACCTTTGTTCAACTGTATAAATATGTATTTTTTATGGAGCTTGCATATTTTGCAGTTTTATGTCATAAAACAGTAAAACATGTTTTAAATAAATTTACTGATATATATATATATATATATATATATATATATATATATATATATATATATATAAAATTGAGTCTCCTCCAATTTTATCTAATAGTCTTAAAAGTATATTAGAAGAAGGCATTATTATCAGTGAGGTAGTTCCAAGTTTAGGAATGTCTGAGGTGCTGTGTGTGTGTGGCCAGCACATGTCACAGATGCTCCTCTGTAACTCACTACTCAGCATAAAATGACAAACAATCTGTTGGACAGTTAAGTCATTGCCCAGTTTTCATTGCCCGGGGCTTCACATACTCATAGCTGTGATCCACGTCACTACGAGATTATGAAAATCCCAGACTTTCAAGATAACTACAGAAGTACAGAGGACTGTTTGTGTACACACCCCCTATTGGAAATATGATTTATGCATAACCAATAGGGGAACAGCTGCTACACTGTTACTGGCATTTGCATGTATGTAGATGAGTTTGAGTCGTAGACATAAATATATAATGAACTCATTTGCATACAAAGTGTGTAAATCACCCTGAAGTTACACCAGAAAGCAGTGACTTTTCCATTGCGTACAGAGATGCAATGCAGGCTGATATGGTGCTTCTGCATACCTGGATGTTTATACTGAAGGGGTCACTTGGGTAAATTTATTATTTTGATGCTTGTGCATACCTGGACATTTTGTTAAAGGGGTCACTTGGGTGAAATGTTTATTTTAGCACTTATGCATTCCTGGACAAATAACTGAAGGAGTTACTTGGGTGAAATAACCAAGTGCTTGTGCACACCTGGACACGTTACTGAAAAGGTCACTTGGATGAAATGTTTATTTTAGTGCTTGTGTATACTTGGACACATTACTGAAGGGGTCACTTGGGTAAATTTATTATTTTGATGCTTGTGCATACCTGGACATTTTGTTAAAGGGGTCACTTGGGTGAAATGTTTATTTTAGCACTTATGCATTCCTGGACAAATAACTGAAGGAGTTACTTGGGTGAAATAACCAAGTGCTTGTGCACACCTGGACACGTTACTGAAAAGGTGGCTTGGATGAAATGTTTATTTTAGTGCTTGTGTATACTTGGACACATTACTGAAGGGTTCACTTGGGTAAATGTATTATTTTCTTGTGTATACCTGGACATTTTATTGAAGGGGGCACTTGGGTGAAATGTTCATTTTAGTGCTTGTGCACACCAAAGCATGTTACTGAAGGGGTTGCTTGGGAGAATGTTTCATTTCAGTGCTTGTGCATACAGGACATGTTACTGGAGGAGTCACTGGAGAAGATAATTCATTTGTGTGTCAGGGAAGTGATGGTTCATACATGGTCAGTGATCACTGGACAAGATTATTTACTTTGTCATTTTAGTACTTATGCATATTTAATACAAACTAATCAAGGGGTTGCTGGAGGAGATAATTCATTTGTGTGCCAGGAAAGTGCTTGTGCATACTTGGATAAACAGGTTACCAGACTGCAACTCAAATATCAAAGTCAGAGTACTGCATTTAACAATGGATGTGTGTAATACTGGGAGGTCAGACTATGAATTGCAAAACTCCCTCATTAGCATACTACTCGTTACTATACTTCTCATTTGCATCTCATTATTTTTAGGCATTGCGCATTATCATGAGTGGCCTCTATGAATCACGCCTTTGCTGTGCTCCCATGTAAGCATCAGGAATACTCCTATCACATTTGTACAAGCGACTATGAATACCACCCTTAGTAAATAAATTACAGATACCATTGTGGCTGTTGCTAAAGAATTCATCTTGATAGTACAGGTCCTTTCACTGCCTAAATTAAATGAAAGTAATTCAGGTGTGCCAGCCGTTTTATGATTCCCTATATTTCTGCTGTGCATGCTATAATTTTTCGACGTGTTACATGTTAGGCTTTTCCCTGTCTCCTGAGCAACCTGAATTGGCCCTTTTTCTGAACTGCAATACCTGTGTTTCTTCACTTACATTGTCATACCACTTAAATATGCTGCGTGCAACACCAAACCATGTAGTAGTCCCTAGACATGTAATGTCTAGGGACTACTCAGATTTTTTCTAACTCTCTCCTAATAACTTCTAAAACAAAATATTCCAAGGTACTACATTCATGCTTATGGTAGTAGTGATTATAAATAGAGCAAAACAAAACAGTGTTATGTCTCTTGTAGCTGGAAAAAATATATATATGTGTGCCAACAAAATGCATGTCTCTGAGGCGGTTTACTATTATTTAGATGATTCCACTTTGTGCAATTTTCATTAGTAACAAACAGCAGTTTCGCACAACAAAAAAATGAATCCCACAATGTGGAAACCTACAATAGCGAATGCAAAACAGTGAGTTTCAACATTGGGATGCAGATTGCACTATAGCGGGGATCGGGAAATGTGCACTTTCCCTAACTATAGTGCCATCCCGGAGTTTGTATATATATATATATATATATATAAGTAGCAGTGGGTCTGGGGGGGTGCAGGGGGGCTTGCCGCCCTGCAAACACATTCTTTACTGTGCAACACACAGTGATGCTGTTCACGGAAGTGTGGTTACTGTTCATAAATGTCAAATTTGACATTTACAGTAATTTTTTTTTGGATTATTTTGTGTTCTGCATTTTGATTTTCATGTTTCCATTTTGACATTATAGCGGTTCACCATTGTTCAATTTGGCAATATAATAGTAAACCTCTGAGGCTGTGAAAAATACATGTGAAAACAGAATGAAAACAGCAAGCAAAATATCACCATATGTCACTGAAAAGGTTGAAAAAAAGATATGTGCCTGCAAAAAGCAACACAATAGTAGTATATATGGATACATCAGACATCATAACAGATTTACTAAGCATTTTAAACTCTTACGTAGTCTGAATACCCACTTAGTGGTATAATGTTAATATTAAGGATATTAGATTACTGTTAAAGAGTGCATTGATCGCAAATCACTGCATATTTATAAATGTATTTCTGTGTGTGTGTGTGTGTGTATATAAATGAGACTGTATTTTATGTAAAAATTTTTAAACACTAAAAGGTAAAAGACTGCAGTGAGTTAACTTTGTTAAAGAAAATATCATTTGTGCTTGCTCATTGTATTACATAAAATGTACGCAGATTTGTGACTGGAAACATTATCTAGTTTTTTTTTTAGAAGCATACCTATATTCAGTCTACATTACATAGCATGTCAGTAAATCCTTTAAACTTATGTCATGACAAAGGATTTCAATAGTCTTTGTTGCACGGCATTATGGCATTGCTTAACAGCATAATACCACCTTAAGATAATTGAAAGGTTATACTTATGGGTCTTAGGAACCAGCTTATCCATTTTCAGAAAGCACTGTAGTTTTTCAAGATGCCATTCAATACTTTTTGCATTATGTCAGTTAATATGCTTCTGTGTTCTCAGCTGCATACTTCTTGAAAAATATGTCACTGAAATACTTAGAAAGACATGAGTCACTGCCAAAGAAGGCTGATGATTTGTAAAGAAAATATATTATTCTAAAAAAAGGATTAAAACTGTTTGCTTTTGGGTAAGTCCCCTTAAAAAATGTCATATGTACACTTTTGTCAGTAAACTTAGTCACTAAAAAAATATAAGCTGACAGGCACTGCAGAGACTGCCAGTATAAATATAATCATGGTATTTGCAGATAAAGGACAGACGAGGTATTAAAAGCATTTGTTATATATGAAATAGTCAGAACATGGCAGGAGGAAATAAAACCCATTAAGACAATAGATAGAGTTGATGAGAAAAAACTGAAGGAAGGATTCAGTTTGCAGTTGTGATTCCTTTACTGTCATATAATTATACTGCACTGAGGACAATGTTAGACAGGATAAAATGTCATAAGATTTCTTCCACATACGTTGAAATGAATAACAACTTAAATCAGCAATCCAGGCCCACAGTTTGACTGTAATGTATATCATGTCATGTAAGCTGAGTGCAGAAAGCAGTGTCCCTTATTTAAATAGTATTTGATACTACATTGGTTATCTTTCTGGCCATGTAGAAGGTCAAAAGACTGATTACATCTCAACATTCCGAGTATGTGGATCTAGAATGGTTAGTTAAATATAATTAAATTGAATGAAACTTTTATTTTAAAAACTAAATTGAAATCACATCCTGAATAATTTGTTTTTAATATGAAGCAAAGCCTGTCCTGCTTCATTCTGGTGGCTGTGTTCCTGCACCCCTACTAGTTATATAATCAACTCTTGCTTCATGGCATATCAGAAAAAAAGGTAACAAAAGCACATTCCAGTGGCTCTGTTCAAGGAAGCAGTTTTTCAGCAACTTATTGAGAAGCCACAGGTCAGGTAAGTATAATTCTGCAAGATGTTCAGATAATCACTGCAAAATTTGGGTCTAGATTAGATTGTCGAAATCTTCTTTCATTAACGGCATATTCATTGACCCCTTTTCATCAAAACTAACTTCTGCAAACATTGACATTTTTTACATTTGGCCAACACCACAACTTTGCCCTTTTTTCTACTGTAGTGTGATCTCAGAGTTGGTCTATATAGTTGGTGGGGGGGGGGTGAAGCCTCCCACTTGAGTGGGTTTGACTTAGTGCGATGTATGTTTTGGTGGGGTAGTAGCCAATTGGTTACTTACCCTGTAAAAACTTTCAATGTTCACAGAAGTTAGTTTTGATGGTTAGAGGTCAATGAAAGAAGATTTTGATGATCTAATATAGACCCCAAAATTCATACTGCATGTGTCCAAGTGGTAAGTGCCCAGATATATTTAGATTATTTGTTTTTTCAGTTCACTGTTGTAACAACGTAATAGTGCTTCTATTTTATGAGCTGCTCATCAGTCAAAAATAACAGACTTTTACAATGTGTGACAATTTTCCTCAAATAATATTTTATTTTTAAGCACTGAAGATAGACTATAACCATTCATAGGTTCATAGGTGTGTACTAAGCTAATTGCCCTGGGGCCTTTACAAGCCTAGCCATAGGATTACCCTGGCATAGTGCCACCCAACCTTAGTTCCCAATGCCTCTGTCGAGCAGAGCCACTGGTGTTATCCCCGGGGTGAATTTTCTGTTTCCATCCACTCATCAAGATTTCTCTTGAAGAGGGTCAGTGAGGTGCTCTGCTTGACATGTATGGGAAGTCTGTTCCATAGCATGGGCAGTCTCTGGGTTATGAACCTGTCTCTCCAGCATGTTCTGTTAATTGTGGTAATGAGCTTGAGGTCTTTGGAGCATGTGGTGAGGAAGGATTGGGATTTCTTTAGATGTAGCATTTCTAACAGAGCTGGGTCAGATATGGCTTTGTAAGTCAAGCAGAGATCACCTCTAAGTAAGTGATATGAGACAGAGAATAGTTGGGGTTTTTTGAGTCTGTCCATATAGGACAAGTGTTTAAGGCATGGGTCCTCTTTGTTAGGTACTTTTCCGGCCTCTCCAGTTGTTGCAGGTGTCTAGTGAGGTACATGTCAAATGGGACATTGTATTCGATGACTGGCCTAATGAGGGAAGAGTAGAGGAGACATTGACCTCTTTCTTCCTGGATGCAAAACCCTTAGTAATGAGATGTGCCACATAGAAGGACTTTCTGACCATAGTGGCAATGTAGTGATCAAAAGAGAGGTTGCTGTCAGCCTGTGTTTCCAGATCTCTTATAATGCCTTCTGTGTTCAGTGGACTACCATCAATGTGGTAATTCATGGGAACTGGGTTTTTCCCAAAGGGGATGACACATTTTTTGGCATTGAGCTTAAGGCCATGGTTCTGACACCAGTCGTTGGTCACAGTAAGGCCATTCTGTAGGATGTCAACATCACTTGGGGAGTTAATAATAGCTCCCAGCTTGCAATCATCTGTGAACTTTGTCAGCCAGAGTCCTTTCGTGTTGCCAGGACTTCCGAGAAGTAGATACCAAACAGGAAAGGACCCAGGACTGAACCCTGTGGGACTCCACTCATGACTAATCAGCAGTCTGACTTGGAGTCAGCTACTTTCACACTGTGGGTTCTATCGGTGAGCCAGTTTGCAACCCACCAAGTGATATAGGGGTTGATGCCAAGCTTAGTGAGTTTCTCTATGATTCCTGAGTAGGGAATGGTATCAAAAGCCTTGGCCAGATCAAGGTAGGCTGTATGAACCACCTTGTCTTCATCCACAGCTCTGGTGACTGACTCAAAGAAGTCGACCAAGTTGAGCAGGCAGGATCTACCCTTCACAAAACCAAAGTGTATGGGATCCATGACTGAAGAGCTAGAAAGTAAGTGGATCATTAGACTAAGGGTGGATAAAAAGCCTGGATTAAATGATAGAGTTTCTGTTAAACCCATTCTAAAAGCTAGGAGGCTAAAGAAATGATCATATTTATGGTTTACCTCAGCACTTGGACTTTTATTTATAATAGTTATTGAAGTTTAGGGCTGCTTTATCCATTCTATGCAGTTCGTGATGGATATGTATTATATTGTTTTTAGTTGTTTTTATTTTGGGTAGTTAAATATATATATTCACTATATATATTTTATATATTTCTATATATACTCATTACAAACTGTAAGATACACATATCTATCTACTTTATATAGATGGTGTTTTGTTTATGTGAATTTATTTAATCCGTTTTTATTAGATATGCGGAAGTGATGTCAGTGATGCATGCACTATTTCAATGTTCTAAGTTTTGATTGTTTTTAATTGCCTGAGGAAGCCTTTATGGTGAAAGCGCTAGCATTTTTATGTCGTGAATAAACAGATGTTACGCTGTTAAATTCGATTCTTTTTGGATTCATTTAAAGTGGATTGTGACTCTGCATATTGTGTAGTTCTTCTGGACATACTGGTTAGTGTTGAGCATATTGCTCTGCCGTTCTCCCCTTGTTTACCAGTTTATATTTTGTTTGGGAGCTAATTCACTGAGCAGCCATTTTTGGATTTATTCTGTTATTTTTTTCACCTCACCAGTTATCCATAGTGTCCTTTTAGGATTGTATCCCTCAAGATTCTGTTCTTGGTCCTCATTCTTTCCTGTTTCAATAAAATGACACAATTTGGACCTTCCTAAGCATCATTTCTTTCTATTGATGATCCTCTTCTGTTTAGGATGAAGCGCCCTTCACACTAAACAATAATCCTGCCTCCAAGGGAAATCTCACTTGTAGGTGATTCTGAAATAAACTATTTCAGCTTCTCCAAACTTCAACATCACAAAAATAAAATGCATGTCTTTAGGTACTCATCCATTCTTTAAAATGTCGCTCTCAGCTAGAAACATTATCTCAAGTTCATTTAGCTCAGTTAAAGCATCTTTTAATTCAAGCTTCTAGGACTATGGCTTGTCCATTCACTTACTATTATTTATTTATTTATTTATTTATTTTACATTTGTCAACTGGGAAATACCAAGCAGACAGATAAATTATACATTAAACTCTCTTATTAATTAAGATTTGCTTTTTCCATGCATAGCCTTTTCATTCTTACACACCATTGAATATGTATTTATTTTTCTAAAAATCATTTCTACTACAAATAATAATATGCTGAAGGTACTGCTTGATAAACTCTGTAAATCTGCATCATTTCACATAGAAATGAACGTCATCACATCTTGATATCTAGATTGGGACTTCTTATTACTGACCAATCACTACTTCTTATATCTTCGCTAATTCATACATTTCAGAACAAAGATTATTGCCCTATCTATGCCAATATGTTATCATTTATGTCAAATCCTAAAATACTCAACTCCTACCTCCTAACATTATATAATCTACAACATAAAATAATTTTCTTTATCTGGCCAAAATATTCTCAATGCATCCCTTAACCATTTCAGTCATGCAGTCTACTTAGCATTTCACATCTTTCACGAAGTAGACATAAGACTCAGCTTTTCCTACTGTATCTTTTGCAAAGTCACTTAATAATAATGTTGTAACTCTAACTTAGTTTCCACATACAGCCTCACTATAATCTGTTGACCTCTCTGAGTGCACTGCTTAACATGCAGGAGAAGTTTATTTCACATGTTTTAGAGGTACTGTGTTATAAATGTCCTCCATTGTGTTTTATTTATCTGATGGTGAAGATTTAGTTAGCTGGTTATATTATTGATGGAGATACTAGACTTGCAGAGACACAGGAAGTCCAGGACAATTAGATCTCTAATGGCATGGTAAGTGAGACAGAGACCTCCCTCAGAAATCCATAAGATACTGAATAAAGAAATCCAGCACCATGGCATAGAGGAATAAATCTCTAACTATGGACCAAATGACTCAGGTTCAATTTGTGGCTCGGGTATCTGAGGTTTCAGAACCATGACATAGAGGAATAAAGCTCTAACTATGGCCCAAATGACTCAGCTTCAATGAGTGGCTCGGGCGTCTGAGGTTTCAGCACCATGGCATAGAGTAATAAAGCTCTAACTATGGACCGAATGACTCAGGTTCAATTAGCGGCTTGGGCTTCTGAGGTTACAGCACCATGGCATAGAAGAATAAAGCTCTAACTATGGCTCAGATGACTCAGGTTCAATTAGCAGCTTGGGCTTCTGAGGTTTCAGCACCATGGCATAGAGGAATAAAGCTCTATGGACCAAAAGGTCTATATTATAACAGCGAATGCTTACAACAGTAAACGCTGTATAATCAACCCTAGAATGTTGAAACTGCAAGATGCCGAAAACACGGAACAGCGATTTTTTTTTTTCCCCACGGAAAAAAAATCACTGCTCCATATAAAAAAAGAAAAAATAAGCACAAAATAAAGTGAGGGGCTTCACCCCCCCACATCCCACAAGGTGGGGAGCTGTGCTACTCACAACCCCCTACTTAAATATACCAGCTCTGAGATCACACCATAGTGGAGGAAATGATAAAGTCTTAAAAATGGCCCAGTGATTTTTTTCCCTGGGGAAAAAATCCTGTTCCGTGCATTCAGAATTTCGCCGTTTCGAACAAAAAGATTTGATTAAATAGCGTTGGCTATTTTAAGTGTTTGCTGATTTAATAGGGAACCGGACCAAATGACTCGGGTTCAGTTAGCATCTGAGGTGTTGGCAGGGAGGGATGGGTGTGCCTATCTCATGAGGGAATGACACTCATTTTGATGCATCAAGAGGGCAGGTCATAATATAAAAAATCCTCCCCACTTTCCCAGAAGCATTTACTGGCAAGACCCCCCCCCCCCCAGATGCTCTTAGGTTTACACTGGCCTCAGCTTGAAAAAAAACAGTGCTAGTCAGGGTGGGATGAAAGAATGGGCAGGTAGGCCTGGCAGTGGATGAGCGCACTGGGATAGAAGACCTTAAAGTATGAAACAAGGGACGGGAAAACAAAATAAATAAATAAATAAGACATTTTAAGGATAGAGCTTCCAACCTATCTTGGTTGTTCAGGGACTTTAGGCTTGTGATCTTTTTAATTAGGAACCTTTGGAATCATTCAAATTCTTTGATATGTCTAGCATGATGCATCACAAATTGGACTTTTATTTATTTATTTTATTTTATTTTTATTTAACAGTTGTTGACCGGGAATGTCCGACTAGGTTCCACAGAGCCTGTTTTCAGCTGAGGCCCGGGGAGAAATGCTCCAGATGCATGTCTTTGGAATTGTATTGTATTCAATAACTGGACTGATCAATGTTGAGTATAAGGGAGATGTTATCTTATTGGAACTTGCTGATAATCCACTGGCAATTATCTGGATAAAAAAGTTATTTAATGACAATCAATTTTTACATCATGGGCAAAAGAGAGGGTACTGTCAACCCAAGTACCTAAATCCCTGACTGACTACAATATCATTTAATTTTCTAAAGATATGTTTTCTAGATAGTATGATGGGAGAAAGGATTGTCTTTCAAAAGCCAAGATGCCATACTTTTTAGCATTTAGACATTTAGTTTGAGCAGTAACAGGTCAGATATAGAAGCTCCTCAGCATCCATGTTCTCTCATTTCCACCCTTTGTGTGTTTTTTTACAGTGTGTGTGTGTGTGTGTGTGTGTGTGTGTGTGTGTGTGTGTGTGTGTGTGTGTGTGTGTGTGTGTGTACATATACATACATACATACATACACACACACACACACACACATATATATTTATATATATATATATATATATATATATATATATATATATATATATATATATATATACACACATATGCATGATTTGTGGGATCATTAAATATGAAAAGTCTGATGATATATCCCAAACTGTATTGAAACTTCTGTGCTGAATGGTATTAACATTCTTTTTCTGCTTTTCTGTTCTTTTTTGCTAAAATTACTTCCACTTCCACACTCAGCCTACTCTAATCTCACACCCAAAAAATCATTATACGCTAGACTGATTCATTTAAGAAATACATCCACATTGCATTACATGGACTCACCAAACATGCACAATGGCAACATTATGTTTATTGTGTTTTATTTAATGTTCCATTTAACACTGTTACATTATTATTATTATTATTATTATTATTATTATTATTATTATTATTATTATTAGTTAGCCCTGTGTTAAGTTGGTTTTGATACTGAGGCTATCTCAGTTTAATTAAGTAACATCAAGTCCATCCTTTACACTCCGCAAGAAAAAGATGTACTTCATAAAACTAGTAAATGTGTGTGAAGAAAACAAGAAAGCCCTTATTGCTTGCTTACACCTTAGACCTACTGCCTTCTAAGGTAAAACACAGCAGTAGGCACATTTTAGACCCAAAAGTCGCTTTGTCATTAGCTTTAAAGCAGGAACTAGGAATCTTATAAATTATTCATGTGATTATTACACCCAAATTCATATGGTTTATAGCAGTGCTGCAACAATTACAGGACCTGATTTTGCATGGGCTGGTTACTGGGCCTAAGAAGACTTTGTGAATGTGCTAGCTGCAATACATGAAGGCTTCATTGTTTTATCTCCTCAAATTGTATTGCCTTTGTGAAGTATCTCAGTTTAAGTCTTTTTAATCTACTCCATTACTTTAAGAATGTCAGAAAAACATTCTACTCTCACTTGACCTATTACCAATTTTATCCTCAATGATTAGGCCTAGACTGTCTGTTTTAACACGTTTCTTAGCCTTAACTCCCTCACAATGAATTTTACCAAATTACAAGACAAATATAAAAGCAAATCATATACTCCCTCTAGGTGACCAGTGGTATAAAGTCAGAGCATCTGTCTTTGTCACCATCGTTCTGGGTTCAGGAGTGATTCTAATTCCTTAGGCTGGATTGCAATATGAGGAAAACGTCTAGTGGCTTCTTTACATCTCAATAAAATAGAGCGGGGTGTAGGATTATTCATTGCCTATATGGACCCTCTTGGAGATTTGGACCCTATAAAGATGTGTTGGTTCAAGAGTAAAGGGGCAGGGCAGACCATCAATGCATGGCATGTAGAAGTGCATAATGTGCATGTCTGTCATTATTCCATGTCACTGCCTCTAATAAAGATTGTAGCAGACTGCTGCAGAATGAGTGATCCTACCCTTGGACCAAACTACCCCTACCAAAACCTCACTCTTGGATCCAGTTTGGAGTGGCTACAAAGATTTAACCTCCTAGAAGTTGCACCTCTTACACGACAAAAATACAAATCTTAAATTGCCAATTAGAAACAACTGGGGTGCATGGGTGCAAAGGGATGGGTAGATGGATTCTGGCAGAAATTATAGCTTATGACAGATGGATGGGAAACTACACACACACACACACACACACACACACACACACACACACACACACACACACACACACACAGGTACCTACAGTCTAACAAATATCCAGAAGGGATTATTACATTTATTCACGTGCAGCAAAAATGACTACTCTCTGCATATTTGCATCTCAGATGGAAAGAAAAAAATATTACTAAGCTGTCTGCATCTAGGACCTATCTAAGCCAAGTTAACAAATATTGAATTATGCTCCATTAAATAATGTCCACATAAAAAGAGTAACTCAATTCAAATACCTAGGCTAATTGTCCTACAACTAATGTTCTCAGTCCATCCATCCATCCATCCATCTATCCATCCAGGAAACAAGTCTTGCATATCTATATCCTTCTTTGTCTTTTGTTACATTTGCATGATGGCAATAAGAGACTTTGAGCCTATCTGTATGCCCTTTTAACTGCATTTAACATTCTATTCCCCACTATCCTTACCATACCTTACAGTCCATATCTACCACCAGTTCAGGTTGTTCATTCCATGGGTCCACAATCCTCATTGTGAAAGAGTACTTTTGGAGATCCAGGGAGTAGGCAGTCCCTACAAAACTCCTTCTCCTAATTCTTTAAGCTTGTGGAGTTAAGATTGATGCTCTGCTGTAATGTAACTCTCAATGTAGCTAAGTCAGTGGACATTCTGGAGACTGAATTGAAACCTCCCTCAACTCACATTGAAAACCAAAAACCAAGAAAATCAGTTGAGGAGCAAAAGAAAAAGTCCTCAGGACTTAACTCTGATATCCTCCAGAAATGAGGACACTGTATAAGATATATTTCATTAACTGTAGCCTTGCTACAGCCCCTAATAGCCACACACACACACACACACACACACACACACACACACACACACACACACACACACACACACACACACACACACACACATGTTCTGCAATCCATTTTGCAATCATTTAAGCAGATACTTAAAATGATAATTGATACTGCCTGTAGCCTTGCAAATATCAATCAATGCTTCATAATCTCACCCTTCTATAGCAACTGCAACATTGACTGTTTAACTAGCATTTAAACTGCTGGGATTGTAAGACTGTAATTAGAGCTGCTTAAATAATTGCAGACACTGCTTGCAGGAACTAATCAACATCACTTCAACAATGTAGATAACACCTCATAACAGCTTGTTCTAAGAGTTACTCCCCCCCTTTGGCCTTCCTAGCTCTGAATTTATAGTTCTCGTTCCCTTTATGGAGTTGTTCCTACTTTCTTTCCCAATGAGAAAGTTCACAAGAGCTGTATAAAGAGTATTATTTTAACTTGTCCGCCATCTTTGTGGAGAAATACAGTGATAGTGCCACCTGGGCCTTGTGCAAAACACCTGACTTGTGACACATGCATATCTATCTATCTTTGATTGAATCTCAAATATGGCTTAACCTTACATAAAAGAATCAGTTTCAGCCTGTTCATTCTGATCACACCTGGTGATCTAATGGGGCTGTGTTATCATGGTATAAAAATCTTCCACAATAGTGGCCAGAATATTTACAATAAAAATAAACATGATAATGCTATGTAGACCTCTTTCATCCAGACTTTTAGATCAAAACTGAGAACTGGGCAAACTAGAATATAAATAACAAGGAGAGAATTCAAAAGTGCTATACCATTCTCAGAAATGGCACAGTAATCAAATGCTAGTCAAATTTGACTTTCTCTGTAGCTGTAAATGGTATTTGCTGTCTAGACATGCCCTCATCTGCTCATTGAAACTTTTAGATATGTCTGCTGCAGTAGAGGGAGAATTATAAATACTAAAAGCTTGATATGGGAGTAGGAAATCTCTAAATAATATCACAAGAGAGCCCCAGAACTTTAAACAATAAACAAAATAAACCATTGGTGGGTAACAGACAACACTATTGCTGGCATTACATTATTATGTTATGTCAACATTGACAGTGAAAAAAATTATAGTCCCATCTAGCAATGAAGTCTTTGGCAAAACTGCATGGGATAGAGCAGGGCATCTAATTTATCATCTGGCTAGAAGTATCACTTGATAATGAAATTGTACTGCACTAGGTACTGTGTACACTTTTAGTCATATCAAGGCTGTAGACTTATTTATCACATCCATCTGTGATCTCTTACCCACCTTCACAGTCCGATAGCATGGGTACATGCTTTGAATTCACAAGCTCCTCATCATTTGGATTATAAAGTGTTTTAACTTTGAACATTATATCCTGATGTTTGCTAATACAGCAGTACAAGAAACTATTTAAAATGTCATGTGTAATGTGTATCAGTATTTCAAATGTGCCTTCTTGGGATTCATAGATTCACTGTCACCCCTGAAAGTCTTAGGATAAAACCAGAACTTCTTTCATTAATGACATTAATTTACTAAAATAATACAGGACTATATTTGCAGATAACCCCTGAAGGATAAACTAGTCTCTGCACTTTAAGACAACGCAGGAACATATTTCAATTAAAGATAAGGGAATAAAAGAACATCTTTCACAGCAAACAAATCAGTCCAGATTAATTAGCTATTTGCACAGGGGTATCATGTTGCCCCTTTATCCTGGCAGAAGCTCTACTATCTTATCTTTTCCAGATCTTCCTACTTCAGAAATAACTGAAAAGCTCAAGCACTTCATTCTTTATGTTAAACCACATGTCACTTACTCTATATATTTGCATTAACAATATAGTGCATAACAAGCATGCTTGCAATAAATAAACAGGCAAAATAATCAATAAAACAATTTTCAGTTCAGATAACCTTGACTCTCTCTGCAGCAGAGAATAACATCAAACCTAAATTAATTCACTTAGAAATGTTTTGTTAGTATTTGCAGCCTATGTGATAAATAAAAAATGCAGAGAAGATGTGGCACCTTTTAAATGGAAAGAAACATTTATCCATTCTTTTCACCAAAGGATTAAAAGATTGCAGCTTAACAATATTTGGTCAGTTGATATCCTGTGTCCACTTGGAAAAATAGTGGAGAGTCATGCATATGCACATATTCTCTGAGATTCAAAAAGAACTTCAGTGATCATGGGAAGGGATATGGTAAAAAGGCCCTGCTTCACTATGCATAGATCTGTAGTTCAGAACATTTGCTGTAAAGAGGAGAGACCTCATTATTGGCTAATTTGCATGTATCTGAATCACCACTAACTACCATGAGTGCAGATGACCACTTTCCTTTGGTTGTTTATACTGATGACCCATGTATCGTATTGGCACAGATCCCCCTCCCCATTCACTCTCCAACACACACACATATACCAAGTAAAACACATGCATGCACATCACATACCTCTTTCCTGTACAAGAGTTGACTTAAGGTCCCCGATATCCCTTCTCATGTTTTTGTCCCATTCTACAACACGTATCCTTACAGTCAGTTAACAATATCAGACATTAGACTGTATGGTAGCACTGTTGCTTTGTTAATTTTTTAAGTGAATCCTATTGGTAATTTAAATAATCTGCCTCTTGTTGTCTAGTATACCTCCTGCCTTTTTACTGAAACATCTCCCACTGTCCCTCATAACCCATGAACTGTTACAAGCATTGGATTGTGACAGACATTACAGCTTTATACTTTTTATTGTGTAAAAAGCTCCTAACTATGCAAACAAATCGGTTAGTATAGTGTGTTAATGCTGCTGTTCTGTCTGTAATGGGTGCAGGATTTGAAACATTCTCCCTCTTTTCCACATTGCATCTTTGTTTTAAGACTTAGATAATATGTTGCAGGTTCCTCTGATGCCTAGTGATGGCACAGATGACTGATGTCTTCAGTGGGAGGGTGCAGGGTTTTTATTGCCTTTAAAGCACACTATTTTCATTCCCCCAATGCCTAGTCTCTTAGTATTCGCAGTGGTGGTGCTGCGGTAGCATTGTCGCCTCACAGTAAGACGCTGTCCGGTTCGATTCTCAGCTAAAGCGTCTTCTGTGTGGAGACATGTGTGAATGTGCATACCTTCGTTGAAGGTTGTCCATCAGGGCTGGTAGCTCGGCACGTAAAAATCAACTACCAATCATTAGCAGACCGAAGTTCTGCTGTGGCGACCCCTAAACGGGAAAAGCCAAAAGACACAACAATGCCTAGTCTCTTACATCCACCCGCATCTTTTATAAGTGCTGTTAAGGTTGTAGAACATAAACCATGATGGCTAATGTTCCCCCTTTCCCTAATTGACTATTAAGGCATGATTTTAAAGTTATCCCTGATATCTGGTCTTCCCATGCCCACATCTAGTATATGTGTCATTCAGGCATAGTAGTTAAGAGTTATTCCTGGTGTCTAGTATTCCATCTGCCCACATCTTGTTTAAATGACATGAAGTCATGGCAGTGAAAAATTGTCCCTGGTGTCTAGTGTTGCCCCTGACCAATGATGTCTTTTTTTTATTAAGTACCTCTAAGGCACAATAAAAAGTTTATTGAAGATGCCCCATAGTGTCTCATGTTCCCCACCAACCCACATCTTCTGCAAGAGCCATTAAGGCACATTAGTTTTCCCTAGTTTCTCCTAGTCCCACTCACCTATGTCTTTAGAGTTCTTTCCAGTATATTTACTGGTTCTCCCCAAACCCTTCAGTGGGAGTAAGTGTCCCGCTAATGAATCAATGAATTTAGAGCTCTTTCTGGTGGCTAGTGGTTCCCCCAGTGTTGCAGGATTTGCTCATTATTCTAGGGAAGCGTGGAGGAATGACAGACCATCACCCCCCCTTACACACACACACAGATCTCCCCTGTCCACTACCTAACACTGCTACTATGATCTTCCAAGCAGACACACAGTCACACATACTCTCACACATGCAGCTTCACACACACACACACACACACACACACACACACACACACACACACACACAAAACTCCACCTGTCCGCTAAGCTTCCTAGCACTTACCTCTGCTATAATAGATAAACACAATCTTTTGAATATGTTAAGGTATACATCCTGTGTACATTTTGAGGTAGCCTCTCTGAATCAGGCCCAACATCATTTTGTAAAAAAAAAAAAAACAACAACATATTGTGGCACTTGGCATGTTTCTTCAAAGCAAGATGTTGAAATAACAATGTGTGCAGTTGCTGAATGCCTACATACTGAAATTAGTAATGGCAATAGTGTGGGGATATTTTTCCCTAGATCTATAAAAGATAGTTTGTACTGTTAATTATTCGCTTTTGCTGTCAAGGCTTCTCATGCTTGATGTTTAATTGACTTGTGTTGAGTACTTTCACATCTGTCTGCATGATGATTGCATAAGACAGGATAAATCAAGGTAATTTCTTTATAGGTGATGTCATTATGATTAAATCACAAATCCCATTGTCTGAACATTACTTTTCACAATATCTTTAAAGGAAACATGGGGTCATTAAGTAGTTCACAACTGGTCATTACAGTTCTGATGGCTCAACACTGTTAAGTGCTAGCAATGCTGACATTCAAATGAAATTACAAGAAGGCTTTGCAAAGCTTGGAATCTGGCAAAATTCAGTTCTGTTACTTAGAAAAAAATAAACAGCTTACCTTTGTAGGTTGGAAAGTTTATGGAGTTCAGTTTGCTAACCAGCAAAATAGTGGCAGGCAGTAGTGCCACAACAGAGACTACTAACACCACTAAATGTTTTGATATCTATTACAGTAGTAGACTGGTGTTTCATTAGCAAATACACAAGGTTATAAAGAAATACAGGAGAGACATGGCAGATTCCATCATGTCAGTCACGTTTTACAGACAAACTGAAGCTGAAGGATGAAATTCCTATATATGGTGATTGAAAATACCACTGTTTTTGGCCACCCTCACTTCGGGCTCCTGTATATAAAATATGTCAATGCTTCCAGGAACTTATGGAATGAATTTATTTTTTTTATTTGTGGTAGGTATGTTGGCACATATGAACTCTTTCTGGCTACTACAAAGGTACACATCAAGATTTTTTAGTGAGTACACATCAAGATTAGATGCAACTGCAAAGCGTTTTAGTGTGTACACATCAAGATTAAGTATAACTGCAAAGCGTTTTAGTGTGTACACATCAAGATTAAGTATAACTGCAAAGTGTTTTAGTGAGTACACATCAAGATTAGATATAACTGCAAAGTGTTTTAGTGAGTACACATCAAGATTAGATATAACTGCAAAGTGTTTTAGTGAGTACACATCAAGATTAGATATAATTGCAAAGCATTTTAGTCAGTACACATCAGGATTAGATATAACTGCAAAGTGTTTTAGTGAGTACACATCAAGATTAGATATAACTGCAAAGTGTTTTAGTGAGTACACATCAATTAGATATAACTGCAAAGTGTTTTAGTGAGTACACATCAAGATTAGATATAATTATATTTTAGTGTCTGCACTATAATTGGAGCACATACAAATAAAGCCATACTACTCTACTGTAGAGCTAAATGGCTTAACCTCTACATAAAGAAACTCAACTTACAAAACAATTCTGAAAGACACTGTACACAGCCTTATCAAATATATATGTTTCTTCTCCAACTTACCTAACATTTTCTTCAGTTTCTTTTACTTCTTTCTGTTGACTCACTTTCCCTTCTCTTCATGATCTCTCTTCCCTAGTGATTGCCGTCTTTTTATCCTTTCCATCCATATTTATTTATTTATTTGCATTTGTTTACCAGGAAGCTCCACTGGGCCAAGGTGAGCCCATTTTCAGTCGAGGCCTGGGCAGAAAAGCTCCATACTAAAGTTAACAGTATACAATATGAACTAAACACAATACAGAGTATTTACAGTGTACAATACATGAAATTATGCAGTAAATATAGATCATTGCAATCAATACAGCCACATAGGAGGGTTGCAGTTGAGCCATTTACAGTCATTTTACAGTAATACATCTAGAAATAAGGGTGCTTATACAATAGAATATTTGTTTTATGATGATCACATTTAGAGGGCATGAATAGTTGGTAAATGGAGAATGTAATGCAAGCAGGTCAGTTTTGTGGTAATTGAGAGATACAAAACTGTGAAGAGTGAGAGTACAGATAGAATTAGATGTGGTGGCATTGACGTGAGAATCAGGTTTTAGGGAGTGTGGGTTTGGCACGTGCACTACCAGAGAGAGTAAAAATGTTGTCTAAGCAACTTCTTGAAGAGGGCAGGATTGCTAGTGATTTGGATTGATAGTGGGAGGGCATTCCATAGTTTTGAGACAGTAAAAGAATAAAGCATCTGACCAGCTGAGAGATTTGTTTTTTCTACTTTAGCAATAGTTTGTTTTCAGATCTAAGAGATCTATTTGGGTGATATGTGGTAAGTAGATTAGAGAGGATGGTGCAATTTGATGGTTTATGTATTAATTTATGTGCAGTTGTTAATTGTAAAGATGTGAGATGATGTGTGAGTTCAAGCTAATTTAGTTGACGTAGTGATGAACAATGGTGGGATGAGAATTTTGCATTTCTTACAAATTTAGTAATCTTGTAGTGGCATGTCTAGTTTGGATTTCAGGGAGGACTGGATGTTGGTAAGGATAGGGGCACCATATAACAGAGATGGTAGCAGAAAGGATAAGGGAAGAGACATTTTTGTGGCATGGTTAAGGAAGAATGTATGCCTATAGAGGATGCCCAATTTTTGGCGTGTTTTTTTTTTATATTTCTGTGAATATGGAGGTTGAATGTTAGATTTTCATCTGTGAAGACACTTAGCAATTTAATACTTGGAACAACATCGATAATAGTGTTGTTTTGGGAATGAACAGTGAATTCATGCTTGTTAAGAGGAGTGTTTTTTTGGGAGTGAAAATCAGGAATTTAATTTTATTGGGGTTTAAAGTGAGATGATTGTTGGACATCAAGGTTTCGGTTGATGTGAAGACATTTTAGGTAAGTAGTTGTAGTTCAGATACAGACTTGCCTGTGCAGATGATTGTAGAATCATCTGCATATCGAATGATGATGCCTTGAGTAAGGGTGCTGTGAAAGTTGTTAATGAATATGCTAAATAAAAGGGGTCCCAGTATGGATCCTTGGGGAAGACCTGTGGTAGTGTTAAGAAAAGGTGAGCAAGAATGCTGCCATTTGGTAGATTGTTGCCTATTTGTAAGGTAGTTTGAGAACCAGTTCAGAGTTTGGGGTGAACCAGTTCAGAGTCTCATGCTGTTTGTTTATATTTCTATTTCTGTCATCTGTATATCTGTGTGCTCAAGCATGTTAAGAATGCATTACTTTCCATTATATCTGCAATCGGAGGTTTCATCCCAGCCAGTATATTATTTTTGTCCAGAAACATACACAGTATTGCTTTTATGCCATCTGTTTTTCATAGTAAATCAAATGCTAATTACATTTGCATTAAATGTATTATTTCAGCCGTTATATAGCTATACAACGTATAACCCTCTATAAAATGTCTGATTCTCTATAGTTGTTATATTATTGTTGTGCCTTATCTCTCTTTTATTATATATTACCAGTTGTTCTGTGTGTTTTACTGACAAATCAGTCATCTGCTCTTGTGAATTATGTAGGTAGCTTTTCTTACATTGCTACTGCCACATACTAAACTAGTCACCTTATCTGCTCTTCTACACTGAAATACTGTTTCACTGATTTTTTTTTATACTCTGTTATTATAAACATGTTATTTAATATATTACTCTTTGCAGAATTCTGTCTCAGTGTCTACAGTAACTGGACAGTCTTTAATATGCATTTAATTAATTGACTGAGTGATTGGTTAACTAATTATTATGCTAAGATATTGAAGACTTTAGGCAGATTCATAAAAGAATGAGCAATTAGCAAATATTCATGGCAAACAACATATGTTTTAAGATTTTGCTTGCATTCATTAATTAATGATGGTAGAAAATTACAGAAAGGCAATTTCCCAGCATCCCCTAATTAGTAGAATACTGATTGGTTTTATGTAAGGAAAAAAAAACGGTATGTACAACTGGGAGAGAAGGTAGGAAGCCCAGCAAAATAAGCATCTGTACTTGATGCATTTTGGAAACCAAGTAGTAGATTTTAAAGTTTATGCAATATTGAATATAATATCAGTGATATTTACACCTCTGAAACAAACAGAACAATAATCAAATTACATAATGTGGGCTGTATCAACAAGTATATTTTTGTTCATTAACGTGTAAACACTCAAGCTGGTTGAGATGCATTCTGCACTCCTTGAGGGACATAGCACACTGAATTAGTATTTTATCTTGTTGTGAAAAACGATACCTGAAAAAAGATTTAAGGTCAGTGAATATTTAACTGACATTTATGTTAATTATTTTATATGCCAGTACTTTGCTTGAAATAAGCACATCACTCTCAGGAATTATCTAACCTGTTATTTTCTGTATCTACTCTAAGAGAAGACTTAGGTAGTATCACTTCAGATATGAAGATAACATTTGATAAATGAATATCAGTAAAGTTAATTATTTTTTTTGTGCTGGTCATACATTACATCACAGCTGTAATTACATAGTTAATGTCTTTTCATCTAAACAAAATATCTAAATATTCATTTTATTTATTTTTTTTCATTTCAGTGCCTGATGTGACAACACTTGCAAGTAAGTACTTTTTCTTTCAAATTATCTTTAATTGCTTTTGCTGATTGTTGTTGTTGATAAAATGTTGATAAGTGTAATGATATCTAAAGAAAACACAGCATTTAACTCACTGAACACTGATTGCACCTCCAGTAATTTCTCTAGGAACAGCCTACAGATGCTTCTAGGCATCTACTGTTCCTGTTCATAGTTAGATTAGTAGTTCTAATGCCATGTGACATGCAAGTAGTTTAAATATTTAATCTTAAAGTTTATTTGATGGGAAATACAACTGAATAAATATTTGACCTCTGTGTAGTGCAGCTAAAGAGATGCTCAGTGTTGTTCATATACTATTTATATTGTCATAATTTTCAAATGTTTCGAACTATCTCAACATCCAAGTGACGCAGACATAACTGCATAGTCTCATAGGAGAGCTCACGGCTAAGTCATTCAATTCCTGATGAGAGTATGTTTGTAGTAGGAGTGATTACTGAGATATTCTGTTATTTGCAGTGTTCATTGTTACTTAAAAATCCATTTGTAGACCTAGAGTGTAATAAACAATCACTGCAAAGATTTGATTGTGATGAACAATATTCCATTTATGCTTCTGTTAGTAATACATAGTGTAAAGATAGGTACTATTGCTTGAACTGTGGGGATATAACCTGATTTTGTCAAAAGACTTAGGATGCATCCATTGGAAGTCCAGTGCAAATTTCCAAGAGTTTCATTGGAGGGAGTAAATTTAAAGGTGAGGTTTAGACATTGTTAACAGACTTTAGTAGCTATGCTAAACAGACAAATACACATGCACACACACACATACACACACATTAGACATTGTTAACAGACTTTAGTAGCTATACTAAACAGACAAATACACATGCACACACACACACACACACACACACACACACACACACACACACACACACACACACACACACACACACACACACACACACACACGTCTCACACTCACAAACACACGCACCAACACGAGTGTGTGTCTGCATGTGTTTGTGTGTGTGTGTGCGTGTGTGTGTGTGCATGTGTCTGTGTGTGTGTGTCTGCGTGTGTTTGTGTGCATGTGTGCGTGTGTGCGCATGTGCGTGCGTGCGTGCATGCGTGTGTGTGTGTGTGTGTGTGTGTGTGTGTGTGTGTGTATATGCATAAACATATATATGCAGGTATATGTAGAGAGCATGAAAAAGAGTAAAAAAAAGATTGCTATAGCTATAGACAGACAGATAGATAGATAGATAGATAGATAGATAGATAGATAGACAGATAGACAGATAGACATACACATGCCTGTGTGTAAATCAAAGGACCAGTCAATAAATAACCAGTAGGGACTTCACTCAGGTTGTGAATTCTCTGCTTTACTGCAACAGTAGAAGAGCTGCCAGGAATTATTTGAGGAAGTAAGAGGTAAAGGACTCTATGCTTGTGAAATGAAACACTGAGAGCAAGGTGGTACTGAAGCACAGCACTTTAAGATACTGTAACTTTCAGTTTTTTTTTGGTCCACACAAATATTATCACAGAAATGTACATATTTACTTATTTATTCATTTACTGACATTTAATTGCCTGGAAAGTCCAACTGGGTAGAACACCATTTTCAGTGGTAGCCCGGGGAGAAAAGGTCCAAAGTATTATAAAGGTTTTAAGAACAACAATTTTGCAATCTTCAAAAATAAAACAAAAACATCTGCAGTTTAAATGATGAAATACTTAACATTATACAACAAATGCAACCTGATTATATTAATATGTTTTTTTCACAATAAGTGGTAATATTTTATTTTATTTTTATTTATTTTACATTTGTTAACCGGGCTAGTCCAACTGGATACATGTCCATTTTCAGTGGAGGCCCGAGGAGAAAAGCTCCGCTAACTACTACTTAACAAGTTAAAAAAAAAAAAAATATACAGAATTATGCAATAAAAAGAAAACATTTGCTTTAAATTTCTTCCAGAATGTATAGACACAAGAGTACAATATGAGACTTAGCAGGTGAATAAGATTAGATATTTTACTTAGTTACAGTATTACTACATTATACGTGAGAAGCAAAATTAGATTTATGTCTTTTAATAGAGAGAGAGATAGGAATAATTAAGAAATGGAAGTTGTGGTATACTAAAGTTAGGAGGAGAAGGAGAGGGAGGTCAGAAGAGAGGAAGGAGGGAAAAAAGAAAGAAGTTAGCCAGGGTTATAGCAAGAGCATAGCCAGTGGTTGGTTAGGAAGATTTTGAGTTTGTTTTTAAATAGTGGAACTGAGGTCAGGGATGTGAGGTCTGGTGGTAGTTATTCCAAATTTTGCCAACTGAGTTGGAAAATGTGGAGTCACCTGCTATGTTATTTGATAGAGAAGTTTGAATCAGTATTTTGTTAGAGGAGCGAAGGTTCTTCAAATTGGTATAGGGTTTTATAAGGGTGGAGAGCATTGGTGTGTTCTCTAGGTGATGAAGGGCTTTGTGGGCAATTGTAAGTTGATAGTATTGTATTAGGTGGGGTAGTTCCAGCCAACCTAGTTTTGTGAGATTCAAGCAATGGTGAGTCCTATATGGAGAGGCTGTAGCAAATCTGGCAATGTTGTTGTATGATGTGGCTAGTTTATTGAGATTAAACTTAGAAAGATTAGTGTATATGGGGGAAGCATATAATAGGGTAGAGATTAAGTGGGTTCTGGCTATATTAGATCTGGCTTCAGGAGTTAAGCAAGATTTGATTCTGTAGAGAGAACCTAGTTTTCTGTTAGTTGTTTTTATTGTTGAGTTAATATGAAAGTCAAATTTTAGTTGGTTGTCAATAGTAATACCCAAGAGTTTGGTTGTTTGGTCTGGAGTGATGAGTGTGCCATTATTGGATGTGAGTGTGAAATCCATTGAGGGAGACAGGTGTGTGGGTGGAAAGATGAGAAGTTTGGTTTTCTTGGGGTTGAGGAGGAGACAATGATTAGCGAACCATTGCTCTATGGTGGTGAAGGTTTTTTGTGTGAGGGAGTGAAGTTCAGTCTGAGTTGAGGCAGAGCAAATGATGGTAGTGTCATCTGCATATTGAATACAGGTAGATAGGGGTGTGGATAAATGAAGGTAATTTATAAAAATGGAAAACAGAAGTGGACCTATGATGGAGCCCTGAGAGACTCCTATAGAGGTGGGGAGAAGATCAGAGAAATGGTTGTCCCAGAGAACTGCCTGTTTGCGATTTTCGAGATAGGATGTGAACCAGCTTAATGCAAGATTGTCCAGAGAGAGGGATTTTAAACGATGTAAGAGGAGTTGGTGATTAACCATGTAAAAGGCTTTTGACAGGTCAACAAAGAATGCTAAAGAGGGAGTATTATTGTTGCGATTTTTGTTTATAGAGTCTATGAAGGATAGTAAGGCTGTGGTAGTACTGTGGCATGGTCGAAAGCCATGTTGGCAGTTAGCTAGGAGATTGAAGTTTAGTAGGTGGTTAAGTAACTGTTTTTGGATGCATTTCTCCATTATTTTTTGCAAGAGGGGATAGTAAAGCTATGGGGTGGAAGTTGAATACTCCATAGAGTCACCTCCTTTGAAAAGGGGGATAATATATGAGATTTTTCATACTGAGGGGATAGTACTTTCCTTTAAGGTCCTATTAATCAATACAGAGATGGGGTAGGCTATTGCTTTTGCACTTAGTTGGAGGTATTCTGCTGGTAGTTTGTCAGCTGAGGGGGTTGTTGGTTTAAGTTTTTGAAGTAAGGACAATATATAGGAGGTGGGTATAGGTTTAAGATGAAATGGGGAGGTGGAGCTAGGGGTTAATATTTTGGAGGTATCAGGGTTTTGTTGGTTAGCTAGTTTTAGTATAGCTGAAGTAATGAAGGTATTAAAGGCATTAGCTGTTTGTAAAGGAGAGTCAGGGTTAGAGCCTAGTGGATTAGGTGTGACAGCTTTGGCAGGGGATAGCAGTGTGTTAATAGCGGTCCAAAATTTATGTGGTTGGTGAAGGGAAGATTGTTGTAGTTGAGTATAGAAGTTTCTTTTATCTTTTAGGATGGCTTGTTTTGTCATATTTCTTTTTTGTTTAAAAGTGAGATGATCAGTTATGTTTTTAGTGGTTCGCCATTTAGTCCAGGCTTTATTTCTACTAAGGATTAGTTGTCTGGTTGTGTTTGAGAGCCATTTGGCTGTCTTAGCTTTCATTCGTATTGAACGCAAGGGGGCATGGTGTTCAAGGATGTTGAGAAAGGTATTATTGAAATGGTTAACAGCATCATCTATAGGGAGAGCTTTAAGAGGTGACCAGTTAACTTGCATAAGTTCATTCTGAAACAGATTGGGGTCAAAATGTTTTTTACTACGGGAGAATCGAACTTGGGCTGGGATAGAAAAACTAGTTTTATGCCTGATAATATAGGTTAGGGAGTGATCGCTGAGGTCATCTGGGAGGGTTCCTGTTGTATATTTTTCCTGGGGACTATATATGTTACTCATAGCGAACCTGAATAAGAAGGTGTTAAATTTTTCACTTGATAAAGCAGATTTCAATACTTGTAATGAGGCAGTGATGCAGATTAACTAATTTGTTCACATGTATGAATAACTGCTTTTTTCATTTCACTTCATAGCCATGGCTGCTATAAACCTGAGTGTTGCCAAGTATCATTTTCAGTCTGTAATGGTCAAGATAACTCTTATTTTACCTCTCTAAACAAGACTTATTCAAAGTTTAGCATATCTGACTGGCAGATGTAAGTCTGCATTTCATATCACTGACAGCTCCATTACAAATGAAGTTGATAAAAAGTAACAGGAAAGACCATGGACTGGAGAAGGTGCAGTTGTTGTGCTTGAATCATGCAATGTCTCAATAGACTTAGCTAGTGGCCCCTAATGTAGTCTTTTTGAAAGCCTTCATTCCTGCTGGGGTCCTAGCCATGTGGTGCTTGCATAGATGATCTGTTTCTGCAGATATTTAACAATTGCAGCTTTTCACTACACCTTTAATTCTATCTCTGTAACAGGTAACAAAATAAAATACTGCATGAACCCAAAATGCAAAAGAACAGACCTGACCAACTAACAACTGAAAGTTGTTTACACGTTTTAAGACAAAAGCACTCAGTCCATTTTTAATGGTCAAATTTCAATAAACATTCAGTTACTAGTTGATCAGGTCCATTTGTTTGTGTTCTGTGTCTGTAACAGTCCTGCTATGAAACACCAAACAGCAAAATGCAGAGCAACAGAAATATTTAAAACTAATTCCCAGACACATCCAGAGCAACAATGATACTTAAAACGAATTCCCAAAACACAGAAGGGTGAAAAGGTTAACTTCAAGTGTTTTGTACTGGGTGGTAACCCCTCCACACCCCTACCCCAACTTATATATAAGAAGTCACCCCGACTTGAAGAAGGAAGAAATCTCCCAAAAGAAGTGAATCATTGCCGGTGCACACTTTGCACCCGTCCAGTGATTTTCTGTGGAAAATGTGCTGGCACTCTGTTCCCTGACATCTTGCCCTTTCAGAAACAGATGCTTGAGGAATTTCACCATGACCACCAGTAGAGATACCCTCCATAACAGCTGCATTCAGTAAGAAGATGATACATAGAAAACCTTTTGTTGCTAGATGTTAAAAAATGTGCACTATGAATTGATATTATTCACAGTGCAGCTTCAAAGAACTAAAGAATGTAGTGGACTAAGATGGTGATGCTCCTGATCGTGAGTGCTAACTTTACCGTTCATAAAAGTACTGAATCGTACAGAGAAAAGTGAACAAGTTCTTAAAGTGAGGATGTTTTCTATTACAAGTGCTTTCTCAAACAGACCCACCATTTCTTTTCTTCCTTTTCTTTTTTTTTAATCGTTTGCCTCCCGGAGACTGGCCAAAATGTTCTTAGAAACATAAGATTTATCTGAGTATATTGAAATATTTCATTATCACATTCACAGAGGCTCCTGGCATTAACAAAATGAACCAAGCTCTTCTTACTAAACTGGATGTCCATGATTATAACTAGCAACTTACTCGGCGCATTGCCTAGAATTTGAAAACATGGGTAGCAGGTGCAAATCACACCATAGTGATGAACAGTTGGGTAAGGTTAACAAGGTTAACATAAGTTATGCGCAAGAAATTATAACTTAAGGTTCTTTGGGATATTACATTCCTCAGAATGCTCACTGTGGCTTTCAACTTCCAACAACACAAATAGGGAACATTATTTCAACAGACAAAAATGGGAGGCAGTTTTTAACAACCTTAACTTGGATCTCAGTGCTGAATTAAAATCTGTTATATACTTTAAAAATGTTTTAGTGATTGAAAAATATGCTCATTATAATTCAATACATAGATATACTTAAATCTAGTGCCGGATGTGTGGCAAATAAATTAAGTGTAGAATGCAGCCATTTCATGATGCAAAATAAACAAATGTTCCACAATCTGAGGTACATTTAAGAGTCATGACAATCATACCAGTTTTACAATATTCTTCACTGGATTTGTGGTTCCAGTGAACCTGTTACAAGTAACGGTCCACTCTTATGTGACCACTATGCAGAGCACTATGAGACAGTCCAGAAAACAGTAATCATTCAATGATGGTCCTGTTATATATATATTTTTTTATTTTGCTCTCCTAACTCTGTACAATCTCAGGATTTTCTTCCCTGGCTTCTCCCTATAACTCATTTCTGGATGCCTTAATTGCTGTGACCCTTCACAGGGTAGGCTCTCTGACTCATTGGTTGGTTGTCTTCAGTGTTCCTTCTCTACTAACCCCAGGGACTGATGCACCAGTGAGGAAGCAGTGAGCATGGAGCCTGAGAGTCATCATTCTCCTAATGGCCCACTATTTGCCCTAGTTGTGGGCCCAGCTAGTGCAATAACATTTTGATATCATTATTACTCTCTGCATTAAGCTGGGATGAACTGCAGGACTCCTGATGTCCAGTAGAACTCACACAAGCATCAGGAAATCCCCACATTCTCCCTAAAGGATAGGACAGCTGGCTGCCAGCCATGTATCCAATCCTTCTGCCAACCATGCCAGCAGCCAAAGTCCTTTCCTTAGCTCAGGCTGTCAGTAGCCAAAGACACACCTTCCTTCTGTGCCATCAGACCAGTTAGAACAGATGTGCTAAAGCTGCTAGTCCAGCTGTGAGAAATATGTCCGTTCAGTATATCGATGGTCAGCAGTCTACATGTCAAAGAACAGCAAATTAAGGTGTTCAGACATTTAAAAGATGAAATCATTTAGAAGAGCATTCAATCTGAAGAATTCAGACAAATCTTATGATTTAAAATGAAAAAAGCATAAAAAATATAAATTAAAAAATGCAAAGTTAAATCTTTGTCTTTCACTTTTAGCAAAAGTAGATAAAGTTCATAATGGAACAAGACAGTTTTGTTTGCTCCATGATGTAGAATGACAAAGCCGTGACTAAGTTATATACAGCAAAGAATCATTTTAGCAGCACAGTCACTAAAGACACTGTGGGAAGGGGGTAAGTGGTCAATGCCAATTAACAGTGTGGCTTGAATAATCTGCATTTAATGCAAGGGAATACTAGGCCCTTGTGGTGATGTGAGTATCAAAGTCAGCCATTTATGATAGGGGTAAAAGCTAGCAGAAACACCCTTGCACTCTGGCATAAAATCATTAAGGTGCAACTTTCATTTAGTTCCCTGGCCATGGGATTAATAGGGTTCACTCCTGAAATACACACACACACACAGCTCTGGCCTGGGCGGGGGGGGGGGGTGAAACCAGACCTTCAAGTATGGGGACAAAGCAATTCCCACCTTGGAAAATGCACACCTGGAGAGATTTAGGCAAGGGTACAGACTACTATATGGTTGCCTGGATAATGGTTTCCTCTGATTGTCTATGTACACCCATGAAAGCTGAGGTCTATGTACTGAGGGAATGAATTGACTCAAGATTTCTAGAAGAGGGTTGTTGGTGGATAGGCAAAGAAGGAAAAAACAAATATAGAAAAAATATGTTTTATTCATATGAAAGAAGCAGAAACTTGGCTAAATTTCTTCAGAGTTCTTGAAGACTGAGTTATTTATTTTAGCATAAACTATGGAACAGAGACATAATGTTTATTTGTTTTGGATATAGCATTTGAATTATATTAGTCCCTATAAATGGCATTTAGAAGATCCTTAAGGTACATGATGCATGTTTTTTACTAGCAGCTTTTTTAAGTTCAGATGAAAAGATGAATAATCAATATTGCTTCTTTTTCTCAAATAAATGTTATATGCTAATCAGTTTAAACATCAAATTAGTATAGATAGTAAATGTTAGGTAACTCTTGCTTGCATAAAAGAGCGATGATTTTGCTTGTATGTAATATTAGCACCTATTTAACTGTCTGAAGGTACTGTTTTTCCCTTAGAAGGAATCGTTAACAACTGACCTGCACTTCAGTCTGATGGAAAGGGTCTGTTACAATTCTTTCCAGATTATCAATCAGACAACTTACTAACTGTGGCTTAGTTTTTCTCTGCTACCCAACACTGTAGCCAGTCCCAGGTGCTTAATGGATGCCAGCTGCAGTTTTTTTAAGTGTACCTCACATATTTGGTTTTCTGTTTGATTATCATAATTGCTGTTGCAGTGATATTGTTATTTTGTGCTAGTCACTGTGAGTTGCAAGTTTGAATATAGCCTCAGTACCTTAAAATATTAGTATTAAGGGCACCTTTTTAAAAATATATATTAAACACCAGCAGTAGATGTCAGTGATAAAGTAGCAATAACTGTCAATAGCAAATATTTTGTTTACTGGCAGTGCATGTTACCAAGAGGTAGGATACACTTTTTGGTATCAATAATCCTGTCTCTGCCCACCTCCCTCTTTCTGCTGGACAAAGGCCTAACAGTGGCAGCATGACCAGCCTTGCAGAAAGGTGAATGTGGTGGTTGCCTAGGGCACTGCTCTCATAGTCGTGGTAGGGGTACTTTTCTGCTACATATTTACTTAGGTGAACTTGGTGGCTGCCTAGGGCACTGCTCTCATAGTCATGGTAGGGGTGTTTTTCTGCTATATATTTACTTAGGTGAACTTGGTGGCTGCCTAGGGCACCAGTCTCATAGTCATGGTAGGGTTGCTTTTCTGCTAGATATTTACTTATTTTCTAAAAGTAGAAGAAAGATACCCAGACAGTTGCAATAGTAGAAGAAAAATGAGGGTCTCATAAAAAAGAATTTACAGTCATATTTAGACATCCAACCAATACATGTTGGTCCATATGAATTGCAGAGGGATTCAATTCTGGGCCCGTTGTGGTTGCTGCAAAGACCACGTTTGGCAAACATGAAAGACTGAAACAATACTAATTTCATGAACTCTAGTCATACCCTGATTTAGGAATGGGAACCATGGGATTAGAAACCCAAAAGCAATTAAAGCTAGATGGACAACACAAGTATCCCTCTTTCACGTAATAACTAGAGTATGGGTAAAATGCTTTCAAAAGGAAGAAGATATTATTCAGATTAGTCATCAAAGGCATTTTATTAAAGTCTGTTCTGAAGCTTATCATTCAGTCCTAATATGTGATGTGAAGAAGAAATAATTTCTGAAGGATGGTTCTTAATAAAACTTAGTGATAGCAGCCTGGATAGAGCTTTGATAGTCTTGGATCCAGGATGTTCCAACAATCATTTTTTTTTTCTGCATCATTATATTGCTGTGGGAGTTGGATCTTACCCATACTAGAATGGAATATACGGGAGTGGAGGTCTGTAGCGTCATTATATCATATACAATTATAGAGGCCAGTAATCTTTAATTTATAAACAAAATAATTTTAAAAACTGTATTATTGAATGAGTTTAGAGAAAAGGTAATATATTACATGTGTTTTTGCTAATGGTAGTGGGTTCAGTAGCCCAGTTAAGAGAGCCATGCTCTTTATTATTTGACAAGGTTGAAGATGGAACATATTTATTTCAGGAAATAAATTTGGTTGTAAGGGACATCAGAAAAAGAATATGTGCTTATTCCTCTAATTTAGAACAAGGCAAAAACAAAAATGGTAGTGTTAATAATATAAATCTCATGCAACCAATCAAAGGACGAACAGATAGAACCTTGCTCACCCAGAATCAATGGCAATCATCTAAGTATGTAATAAGAGTTATTTATGCCCCCATTTAAATTAGGGATTTTCCTGGCAGCTAACAAGTCTGCGTAAAGTATCCCTTTAGATTCTAATAATAGCCTGGGACTTTTAACATAATAATTGATTTGGAACTAAAAAGGATGAGTGAAAAAGAAAATTAGTATTACAAAATGCATTTCTTAATCTTAAGAATTTCTGTTCCACTTATAGTTGTGTACATTATTTAGGATATATTATCCTATACAAAAATATTTACTCATGTTTACCCTAAAATAAGTATTTTTTCTAGAACAGATACAGTATTTATTTCAGAGAATTTCATAAATATTTTCAAGAATAGAATATTTATTTCAGCAATTTAATACACTCAGTAGATAAACACAAATTAGGAATAGCAATGTGATCAAACAACTCTGAGTTGCAATATTTCTTACATTTTATTTAAACAATCACAGTACTTGTTTTCTAATATTAGGAGGGGACACTTTAAGGATAAGTGTAAATAGTTGAACATGAATTCATGAATTTGGAGAAAATAATTTCCAGCAGTGGTAAACATTCCAGGACAAGTGAATTATCTTTATAGTCTACATTGTAAAGAAAATTAAATATTTACATAAAAACAAAAGTGAAAAGTTACAAACAGAGTGAAAACTAAAAAGGGGTCTAAAATGTGTGGCATTTTACTGGAGCTTAATTTTTCCAAGTTTTTCCATAGTTGGGAACAAAACTTAAAAGAAATTTACCTCCCTATTAGCAGAAGATGCGTCAGTAATATAGATATTCCATTGTACCTGTATATGCTAGAATTTAATGAAATTGGTAAATAATAATCAAATTCATAGAATAAAATATAACTTGCACAAAGGACCCACATTCGTACAGAGTTATTTATGAAAAGGTTTAAGACTATTACACAAAGCCATAGAATCAGACTCCATACCATTGGTATTAAGGAGTTAGCAAGCAGCAAAAGTCCAAACACGTCACTCTTTCAGACATAAATCTTTGGACTAACAAACTGAAGCAGTGGTTAATGAAACAAAAACAAAAAAATAAACTTCTGTCCTATATGTCTTAACCTTAATATTGTATATAACCAACAAAAGCAGATGGAACTTTTATACTGCAGTTATTACAGTATTATTTTCTTCCACCCCTACTCAGTTACCAGAAACAGGCCAATGTATTAATTCTTAGAGTTCAAGGAATTTCTGGTACCTTATTGGTCTAGCCAAGAATAGTATTATCTCTTAAAGATCAAGAAAGTCAGATATAATGTTAGGTTACAGGTCTAGTCAAAATCATACAAATTCTGAAAGATCAAGAGAAATCTGATACAATATCAGGTTGCAGTCAATTTCCCCTTTTAAATGCAGGTTATATGGATGAGGCTATAGTAGTTAACCATTATTTGCTAGAAGGAATAAGTCAAGTAATTTCACTTTCACCAATGTTGGCTCATTCTAGACTGACAGTTTATCTAACTAAATCAGATGATTCAGACTATAATCACAGAGACACAAAACAAGGTTCTCAACATTTGAAAACTGCTTTATTAGTGGTACTCACACAAAAGACATTTAACTTTGAAAAACAATGTTTTATTTAAGAAGGCCTAGCAGAATTGTGGTTCCCATCTCAAGCTGTAACCATAATAAAGTGCATGTTTCATAACCTAGATGTGCACTTGCATATCAATAATAAGTGTATCTTCAGTGTAACTGGGACAGGCAGGGCTGTACAGTCCTATTTGTTGTTTATTTTAGAAATTAAACCAATACTGCAGTTAATTCAGAAGCATAAATGAATGTACTCCTCAGATCCTAAATTCTGACTTCTAAATTGCTAGATGTTTAAGATGTTTTATTAGGATTAATTCAATACAGCACATACATTTGATTAATATTTCTGTTCAAAAATTAAACTGTTTAATTAAAGTAAAATCAAAAATTAACTTCTTCTTTTTCTTCTTCTTTTGGCTTTTTCCTGGTTAGGGGTCGCCACAGTGGATCACCTGTCTGCTCATGATTGGCAGTGGAGTTTTACGGTGTTGAGTTGCCAGCCCGGCACCCAACCTTCCACAGAAGGCACACACACACACACACACACACACGCACTCACACCTAGGGCCAATTTAGAGTGTCCAATCCACCTACAGCATGTCTTTGGGATGTGGGAGGAAGCCGGAGCACCCGGAGGAAACTGACGCGACCACAGGGAGGACATGCAGACTCCACACAGAAGGCACCCCAGCTGAGGATTGAACCGGAGAACCTCTTGCTGTGAGGCGAAAATCAAAAATTAACTAAACGTATTAAAAACTCCTTTGGTCTAAAACATTATTATTTATGATGTACATACTGGTCATCAATAACTCTGTAACCATATTTTCTAGAAGATTTAGGGGTTGGTATACTTTTTAAAATGAATCACTTCATGAAAGAAAGGCAACTAAATAACATGAAACTGAAACTGTCCATTAAATGAGCCATCCAATGCAATATTTTATGTGCCATCCCTATTAGCATTCTGAATAAATATTTCATATATAGACTATAATCCAAAATATTTGAAATGCTGCAGAGGGATTGGTGCATAGGTACACTGGTGATGGTCTTATGTGGTGAATGAACTACAACTTATTTCAGGAAACACAGCAGTTACTGGGAAGATCTGTTTGAAATGGCAAAAATTTTAATATTAGCTCCTTCTCATTTTTCTAATAAAGAACAAAGTAATTGTAATACCCTCTGTCATGAACACATTAATATTAACCTATCGGTATCAAAAGTATGCGATATTTCCTATAAATAACCTGTGAGTAATTTTCTTCATATTTTCCATTTAGAGCAAATGATAGAATGTTATTCTTAAAGATTTCTTGGGTAGTAGATTATCTTGTGGTGGTTGTAACTTTCCAGTAAAGTTGCATATTAATTTGTCACTTGGGTTACAGATGGATGAAATTAAAAGGACCTGAAATTAAAAGGTTTCTAATAGAAGAATTAAAGGCCTTTGAAGGCATGTCTTTTATAACAAATGAAAGTCTATTAGTTGCCAACCTAGCACTGACTGTGCTGTAGGTTTTATTGAGTTTTGTCTGAGTGGATAGAAAAGCGAGGTAAGAACAACTGGCTACAGTTTGCAAAAGTAAAACTTCAGGATAACAACATTTTGATTTATAAAGTATATAACAGGGTGCCACTGACTGACAAGCCACATACTAGATGTTGGAAGCAATGATATTAAGGAGGATGATAGCAGGGAAACAAATTGAAATTCAGAGAACATGGAGGAGGAGTTAATAAAACTCATAGGAAGTTTAAATGGAAAAAAAACTTTCTGCAAGAAGAACATCATAGAAGAGGTTGAAGTCCTGTTATAAACTCAGTGTAAATGGTGTGTGTACCAGGGGACTGAATGGGGGTGCCTGTGCAAAGCACTGCATGGGCCACCACTGGTGAGAATTGCGTTGATTAGCACTTGCGGTACACAACATGCAAATTAACTAACAATGAGTTAATTCCTTATTGTGGCTAATATGTCTCAAAATTGCTGTTTTTCATGACTGCATTTACTAGCCCTGTTTACTGCAAGGAAAAAAAACAGGTATGTACAACTGGGAGAGAAGACAGGAACCCCTATAAAATAAGCATCTGATTTCAGTAATTGCACTTGGTGCATTTTGCTCATGTAATATTGAATATAATATGCTGTAATATTTACACCTCTGAAACAAACAGAAAAATCATCAAATTACATAATGTGGGGTGTACCAACAAGTGTATTTTTGTTCATTAAAGTGTAAACATTCAAGCTGGTTGAGATGCATTCTACACTCCTTGAGCCGCACAGCACACTCTGAATTAGTATTTTATCTTCTTGTGAAAAAAAAAATGATACCTGGAAAAAGATTTAAAGTTAATGAATATTTAACTGACATTTATATTAATTATTTTGTATGCCAGTACGTTGCTTGAAATAAGCACATCACTCTCAGGAATTCTCTAACCTGTTATATTCTGTATTTACTCTAAGAGAAGACTTAGGTAGTATCACTTCAGATAGGAAGATAACATTTTAGAAAATGAATGTCAGTAAAGTCAATTATTTTTTGTCAGATGATGACTCATCAAAATGTGCTGGTCATGCATTACATCGCAGCTGTAATTACATAGTTAATGTCTTTTCATCTAAACCAAATATATAAATATTCATTTTATTTTTTTTTTCATTTCAGTGCCTGATGTGACAACACCTGCAAGTAAGTATTTTTTTTTCAAAGTATCTTTAATTACTTTTGCAGATTGCTGTCATTGATAAAACATTGATAAACAGGATGATATCTAAAAAAACACAAGATTTAACTCAATGAACACTGATTATACCTCCAGGAATCTCTCTAGGAATATCCTACAGATGCTTCTAGGCATCTACTGATTCCTATTCTTAGTTAGATTAGTAGTTCTAATGTCATCCTACATGCAAGTAGTTTAAATATTTCATCTTAAAGTTTATTTGATGGGCAATACAACTGAATAAATATTTGACCTCTGTGTAGTGCAGCTAAAGAGATGCTCAGTGTTGTTCATATACTATTTATATTGTCATAATTTTCAAATGTTTTGAACTATCTCAACATCCAAGTGACACAGACAGAACTGCATAGTCTCATAGGAGAGCTCACGGCTAAGTCATTCAATTCCTGATGAGAGTATGTTTGTAGTAGGAGTGATTACTGAGATATTATATGTTATTTGCAGTTTTCTTAAAAATCCATTTGTAGACCTAGAGTGCAATAAACACAGTCACTGCAAAGATTTGATTGTGCTGAACAATATTCCATTTATGCTTCTGTTAGTAAAACATAGTGTTCTAAAGATAGGTACCATTGTTTGAACTGTGGGGATATAACAGTGCAGCACAAACATTAGATGACCTACACTCCCTGACTCAACAGTCCTTCTCTCAAGCCGTGACTTGGTTCACTAACTCTCAGCCAATCCTGAATCCAAATAAAACAAAACTTCTCCTATTCAACAAAGGTAGATCCAGTCTCCCATATGATACCTCCACCATCATATCCAGTAACAAAATAACAATCAGCCCTACCTCCCATAAACTCTAAGGGGTAGAAATAGATTGCAACCTTAAGTATGACATTCATATAGCTCAAACTATCAAAAAGGTTCATTAAAAGCTCGGTCTCCTTTATCGAATAAAAATTTTCTTACCAAACAAACTAAAGCCACCATAGCCAGAACACATCTGCTGTCTGACCTCCTCTACACATCTCCAATACTTACTAATCTCTGCAAAACTGACCTACACAAGCTAGAAACCTGCTATAACAAGACTGCTAGATTTGCTACTAAAACCCCATGTAAGACCCATCACTGTGTAGCTCTCAAGCAACTGGGGTGGCTTGAGCTACCTCAGCTATTGAAACTCAACCGATTGTCATTTGCACTTAAAATTTACTACCAACCAACTAAAACTCCAGCTCTACAAAATGTCATTATACCTTATTCCACCACTAGAACCATAAGATCCAGCACCCAAATCCACCTAGAAGTCATTAAACATAACAATGATGTAGGAAAATCTCTCTTTAGCTATTCCACAGCTAAAGCCTGGAATTCCTTACCTTACCACCTAACCTTCATCTGCTCATCTACCCAATTCAAAAATCTTCTCAAAGCATACTCTATGGATTCCTAGTTATGCTCCTGTGACTCCCCAGGATAAGCATTGTTCAGCTACTCATCCCCCATCTAAACCTAATCTCAATCTAATTTCCATAGAGCAAATAATCTGCCAAACATGTTTACTATAATTGCACCATCTACCTGAATATATACTAAAAACACTATACTTGTCAAATAACATTCAAAGCTTCTATATGAAGTATTATACTGGCACTATGTACATATGTAACTATCTACTACAGTTCCTCATTGTGTTCTGATATGTGAAAATATCTGCAAATGTTTTTCATTGTATTTCTGCTGTATGTCATTTTTTGCCAACTATTATTAATAGATATCTATGCTATATAACCTAATGATCTGTACTTTTTTGACCTGTAAAACCCTGAACTGTGTAATATGTGATTTGTAATCGTTGACCTGTGTAGAACTGTCTAAAATGTATCTGGAGCTTTCTCCCCAGGCCTCCACTGAAAAAGGACCTGTGTCCAGTTGGACTTTCCCGGTAAACAAATGTAAAATAATAAATAAAATAAATAACCTGATTTTGCCAAAAGACTTAGGATGCATCCATTGGAAGTCCAAGTGCAAATTTCCAAGAGTTTCATTGGCGGGAATAAATTTAAAGGTAAAGTTTAGACATTGTTAACAGACTGTAGTAGCTATGCTAAACAGACAAATAAACACACACACACACACACACACACACACACACACACACACACATACCAACACGTGTGTGTGTGTGTGTGTGTGTGTGTGTGTGTGTGTGTGTGTGTGTGTGTGTGTGTGTGTGTGTGTGTGCGTGTGTGCGTGCATGTGCATGTGTGTTTGTGTGTGTGTGTGTATGCATATAGATATACATGCAGGTATATGTAGAGAGCGTGAAAAAGAGTAAAAAAAAAGATTGCTATAGATGGATAGATAGACAGATAGATAGACATCCGCATGCCTGTGTGTAAATCAAAGGACCAGTCAATAAATAACCAGTAGGGACTTTACTCAGGATGTGAAGTCTCTGCTTTACTACAACAGTAGAAGAGCTGCCAGGAATTATTTGAGGAAGTAAGAGGTAAAGGACTCTATGCTCGTGAAATGAAACACTGAGAGCAAGGTGGTACTGAAGCACAGCACTTTAAGATACTGTAGCTTCCAACTTATGCTTTTTTTTTTTTTGGTTCACACAAATATTATCACAGAAATTTATATATTTGGGATCACAGCATCATATGAGATTACTAGGCTATTGACCCAGAGGCTATATCAAGCGTAGCAGTTTCATCCCAACATAATTCCATATAAATTACTTAATTAATTAATTGAAGTTTGATTACTGGAAAAGTCCAACTGGATAGATGCCCATTTTCAGAGGAGGCCCAGGAAGAAAAGCTCCAAATTATTACAAAACATTTTAAGAGCAATAATTTTACAATCTTCAAAAATAAAACAAAAACATCTGTAGTTAAAATAATGAAATACTTAACATTATACAAAAAATGCATCCTGATTAAATTAATGCTTTTTCACAGTAAGTGGTAATATTTTTACTCATAGCAAACCTGAATAAGAAGGTATTAATTGTTACATTTGATAGAGCAGATTTCAATGCGTGTAATGAGGCAGTGGTGCAGTGAAAAGCTGTAATTGTTAAACTAATTTACTCACATGTATGAATAACTGCTTTTTTTCATTTCACTTCAAAGCCATGGCTGCTATAAACCTGAGTGCTGCCAAGTATCATTTTCAGCCCACAATGGTTAAGATAACTCTTATTTTCCCTCCCTAAACAAGGCTTATTCAAGCATATCTGACCGGCAGATGTAAGTCTGCATTTCATATCACTGACAGCTCCATTACAAATGAAGCTGATAAAAAGTAGCAGGAGAGACCATGGACTGGAGAAGGTGCAGTTGTTGTGCTTGAATCATGTAATGTCTCAATAGTCTTAGCTAGTGGCCCCTAATGTAGGCTTTTTGAAAACCTTAATTCCTGCTGGGGTCCTAGCCATGTGGTGCTTACATAGATGATTTGTTTCTGCAGATATTTAACAATTACAGCTTTTCACTACACCTTTAATTCTGTCTCTGTAACAGGTAACAAAATAAAATACTGCATGAACCCAAAATGCAAAACAACAGACCCAACCAACTAATAACTGAAAGTTGTCTACACGTTTTAAGACAAAAGCACTCAGTCCATTTTTAATGGTCGAATTTCAATAAACATTCAGTTACTAGTTGATCAGGTCCATTTGTTTGTGTTCTGTGTCTGTAACAGTCCTGCTATGAAACACCAAACAGCAAAATGCAGAGCAACAGAAATATTTAAAACTAATTCCCAAGACACATCCAGAGCAACAATGATACTTAAAACAAATTCCCAAAACACAGAAGGGGGAAAAGATTAACTTCAAGTGTTTTGTACTGGGTGGTAACCCCTCCACACCCCTACCCCAACTTATATATAAGAAGTCACCCCGACTTGAAGAAGGGAAAAATCTCCCAAAATAAGTGAATCATTGCCGGTGCACACTTTGAAATCACCCGTCCTGTGATTTTCTGTGGAAAAAGTGCTGGCACTCTGTTCCCTGACATCTTGCCTTTTCAGAAACAGATGCTTGAGGAATTTCACCATGACCACCTGTAGAGATACCCTCCATAACAGCTGCATTCAGTAAGAAGATGATACATAGAAAACCTTTTGTTGCTAGATGTTAAAAAATGTGCACTATGAATTGATATTATTCACAGTGCAGCTTCAAAGAACTAAAGAATGTAGTGGACAAAGATGGTGATGCTCCTGCTGTTGAGTGCTAACTGTACCATTGATAAAAGTACTGAAGCTACAGAGAAAACTGAATGATTTCTTAAAGGTGAGGATGTTTTCTCTTACAAGTGCTTTCTCAAATAGATCCACCATTTTTTAATTCCTTTTCTTTTTTTTTTTTTCTTTTGCCTCCCAGAGATTGGCCAAAATGTTCTTAGAAACATAAGATTTATCTGAGTATATTGAAATACTTCATTATCACATTCACAGAGGCTCCTGGCATTAAAGAAATGAATCAAGCTCGCCTTACTAAACTGGATGTCTTGACTATAACTAACAGCTTATTCTGGCAAAGTGCATTGCCTAGAATTTGATTTCAGGTGTAACTCACACCATAGTGATGAACAGTTGGGTAAGCTTAGTCATGAATCCATTGACTTCAAGTTATGCGCAAGAAATTATAACTTAAGTTTCTTTGGGATATTACATTCCTCAGAATGCTCACTGTGGCTTTCAACTTCCAACCACACAAATAGGGAACATTATTTCAAATGGGAGGAAGTTTTTAACAACTTTAACATGGATCTCAGTGTTGTATTAAAATCTGTTATATACTTTAAAAATATTTTATTGATTGAAAAATATGGTCATTATAATTCAATACATAGATATACTTAAATCCAGAGCTGGATGTGTGGCAAATTAATTAAGTGTAGATTAGAATAGTGACCTTTCATGATGCAAAATAAGGAAATGTTCCACAGTCTGAGGTATAGACTTTAAAATAAAGATTTCCCTTGCAGCTAGCAAGTCTCAGTGAAGTATCCCTTTAAATCTAATAATGGATTTGGAACTAAACAGGATGTGTGAAGAAGAAAATTATTATTACAAAATTACTTTCTTAATGTAAAGAATTTCTGTTCCACTTATAGTGGCATAAATTATTTAGGACATAGGAATCCCAAATAAAAATATTTACTCGTGTTTACTTTAAGTATTTTTGTAGAAAAGATACAATATTTATTTCAGAGAATTTCATAACTATTTTCCAGAATAAATACTATCTTTACTTCAGACAATTTCATATCCTCAGTAGATAAACATAAATTAGGAACAGGGATGTGGTCAGATTACTCTGAGTTGCAATATTTCTTAAAATGTATTTAATAAACAATCACAGTGTTTGTTTTCTAAGATTATGAGGGAACACTTTAAGGATAACTGTACATAGTCAACCCTGAATTCATGAATTTAGAGAAAATAGTTGCCAGTGGAACACTTTAAGGATAAGTGTACATAGTCAAACCTGAATTCATGAATTTAGAGAAAATAGTTCCCAGTAGTTGTAAACATTCTAAGACAAGTGAATTATCTTTACCAACTACATTGTAAACAGAATGAAATACATAAAAAGCAATAAGTTACAAACAATAAAAATGAAAAAGGGGTCTAAAATGTGTGACATTTTACTGGAGCTTAATTTTTCCAAATTTTTCTATACCAAGCAACAGCTGAGAATAAACTTAAATGAAATTTACCTACCCATTACCTACTAACAGAAAAAGCTCGCAAATGTATATATTCCGTTGTACCTGTATAGGCCAGAATTTTAATGAAATTGGTAAATAATCAAATTCACAGGAAAAAAAAATAAAACTTGCACAAAGGAAGATAATCAAGCCTACATTCATATAGAGTTCTTTATGAAAAGGTTTAAGAGTTTTACACAAAGCCATATAATCAGACTGCCATACCATTGGTATTAAGGAGTTAACAAACACAAAAGTCCAAACACGTCACTCTTTCAGACATAAATCTTTGGACTAACAAACTGAAGTAGTGGTTAATAACACAAAAACACAAAACTTCTGGCTTATACGTCTTGACCTCAATATTGTGTATAACCAACAAAAGCAGATGGATCTTTTACACTGCAGTTATTACAGTATTCTTTTATTCTAACCTCACTCAGTTATCAGAAATTGTCAAATGCATTAATTCTTAGAGTTCAAGGGAAATCTGGTAGATTATTGGTCTGACCAAAATAATGTTATTTCTTAAAGATCAAGAAAGTCAGATATAATGTTAGGTTAATGTTCCAGCCAAAATCATATTAATTCTGAAAGATCAAGATAAGTCTGATACAATATCAGGTTGTACTTAATTTCCCCTTTTAAATGCAGGTTATATGGATGAGGCTATAGTAGTTAACCATTATTTGCTAGAAGGGATAAGTCAACTAATTTCTCTTTCACCAATATTGGCTCATTCTAGACTGACAGTTTATTCAGCTATATCAGATGATTCAGACTATTATCAGAGAGACACAACATTTGGAAACTGCTTTATTAGCAGAACTCACACAATTTTTTTATTTAACAGAACTGTGGTTCCCATCTCAAGCCATAGCCATAGTAAAGTGCAAGTTTCATAACCCAGATGTGCACTTGCATATCAATAATACGTTTATCTTCAGTGTAACTGGGACAGGCAGGGCTGTACAGTCCTATTTGTTGTTTATTTTAGAAATTAAACCAATATTGCAGTTGATTCAGAAGCAGGGGTGGCTAGTGTTATTGGACTGCAGGTTTGCAGTCCCCCCAGCTGTAAAATGAAAAGAACAGAAATCTAGCTGCAAGTTCTGCACATGTGTGCTTTCCTATCCAGACTGCCCTCTAACCAGTCTGGATTACAAACAGAAGGCAATCAGTGTAGATGCCCCAGAAGTCTATGTGGTTACAAACTGCATCGAATGCAAGGAAAACGGACTGCAATGTCTGCATTCTACAGAGCAACTGATTGGCTCCCAGCACTCCCGGCTTGTAAATGATGCACTCTGGCTTCCAGTACACATGCACTCTGAGACTGACTGCTGCAAGGGAGTAATGGCGGCTTCAGACTCTGACTTTTTGTTTGACCTCGGACTGATGGACTGACTGCTGCAAGGGAGTAATGGCGGCTCCAGACTCAGATTTTTTGTTTGACCTCAGACTGATGCTGTAATTCAGAAGCTCTGCATGACCTCAGATGTATGCTCTGCAAGGAATATATCAGAACCACTCTCGGACTGACGGGATGGCTTGGAAGCAAGCATTCTCACTGGTAGGGAATATATACAGGTAACGTTAATTCAGAAGCTCTGCAAGGAACAATCTCAGACAGACAGGGAACTGAAGCAAGCAAAGGTGTGTGTGTGCGTGTGTGTGTGTGTGTGTGTGTGTGTGTGTGTGTGTGTGTGTGTGTGTGTGTGTGTGTATGTGTAAAATGTCCCAATTCAATATTCCTGGTGGCAACTTTCCAAGATTATACAAGCAATGTTTAAAATGTGTCTCTGTTTTTTGGGCTTTTGGCTCCCCTCCCCCCAATAAATTTTGGCTTATGCCAGATTTCTTGTGCTGCAAAGTCGAGTGATACAATTGAGTGTCGAGTGGATTTTACAAGGAGCTGAGAGCTTGAAGAGAAGTCTAATGCTGCTTATGCCAAGTCTACTTGTATTGTTAATAGCACAACAGGTAGTGTACTTTCTTTCACTGCAAAGGCTGTGGGTTCTACTCCCACAGTATGTAGATGCATTACTGTACTGTGTTGTACATTTAAAGGGGGTGGATGCTGCAGTCCTGAGAATGTCCTCTTTGGCAGAGATACCTAGTAACTATGAACTCTTTATCAGTTTGCCATCTATTCCCTATTGCAATATTACTAGCTTATCATTTTTAATGCAACATAGGCAATGTATTCCTCATGGGCAACAGGCACTTTATTTCTAGATGAAACAATGAAATATAAAGTTGTTTGCTAGTAGCAACCTCTTCATTAGTTACAGATATCTTTAATATGGAATTATTTTGATGAATTTTACTTCTGCAGAGATTGTTCATATTTACTGATACTGGTGGATTGTAGAAGTTTGAGTAGACTTTTAAGATGGAAATGTTCTGAATTGGTCAGTTTTATCATTATTGGTGCATGCATTTTGTTTCATTGTTTACAACATGGGAAGGATTTAAACAAATAGCTAGAAAGCAACTTTGGGCACATAAATATATATGCTATTCCATGAAGCAAAAAACGGCACAGAAGGATACTTGGAAACTGATATCCGAATACATTTTGTCATGACAATACCTCATAATTAAGTATTCAACCCAATTAGATATAGATGAGACTTGTATATAGTTAGTTGTAGTATGTAGGATCTTTTCTGTTATAGAGATGTTTTGGATGTTGTTATTTTTGTTTTGCCATAATCCTAATAAAAAGAGTGTTAAAAAAATGCCCTCTAACAACTGTACTGTATTAAACAAGGGATATAATTTAATACAAATCAGGAAGGTGTTTATTGATTATCTGATCAGCTCAGGTACGCCCCTCCCAGTTCTTGGTTGGATGTGTTTGATTAGGAACCAGTTAAATCAACTGTCTACAAGCACAAACTTTTTTGTTACTGAATATTTTCACTAAGTCTGAATGCTACTGAAAGTGATGAATCCAGATTGAAGCAATCACTTCTCTTTGATCTTCATTTTTATTTTGGTGGGGTACTTATTGTACACACCTAGAGAGCTAAGTCCATCATGTAGGATTTCTGCTGCACAATTCTCCTGGCTGAACTATACCTCTCAAGTGTCCAGATTTTTGCAGAATGAATAGATTTTTGCTTCTTATTTTTGGCTTGTTCCTCATAAAATTTGTGGTTTTGTGGCAAATCATTTAGGATTGAAGTCACTTAAGAATGACAGACATTGAGTTTCAGACTTCATACCCTTCAGAAAAAAGCATGCTAAAGCAAGACCTGTTATTCTATCAACTGTCTGAGTTTATACAAGAGCAACTTTTAGCACTGTTTGTTTGTTCCCCAATATATTTGGCATTGTCCAGATTTCCTGCATTGAGGTTGAGAGGTACACGCAAATAAATCGCTTTATAGAATTAGGTATATCCAAACCTCTCAACTGTCCCCAATTTTGGCTGAAAAAGTTGCTCTCCCCCTAATAATCCCTCCGCAAAATGACAATTTTGGAAGAAACATGTAGGGTTTACAATTAATAAATAATGTTAATGATCAGAGCTGCAGATTACTTTTATTTTAGAAATGCACATAGATTCTCTTATTTTGTCACCTGCTCAGCTTAACAGTACTACTATTAAAAATTGTCCCTTTTCTGACAGGTTCCCAGCTGTATTGTGTGGCTATTTTATATTTTTGCATCACATTTTTTGTCCATTTTGTCATAAAATTGTGGTTTTCTGGCAAATTAGTGGCAAATCATTAAAGATTGAAGTTAGAAAATAATGACAGACATTTGAGTTTCAGAGTTCATACCCTTCAGAAAATTCATACTAATGCAATACCTACTATTTTATTATCCTTCTAAGTTTATAAGAGCAATATTCATCCTTATTTTTGGGCCTTTGTCCCACTTCTATTTATGGCTTTTTCCAGATTTCTTGCTCTGAGGTTGAGAGGTATGACAAATAAGTCAGGGCCATCACTGTCAGCCAGAGACATTTCAAATTGTGACATACTTGTATCCCACTCCCCCATGTAGTGACTCTGGATGTGTCCAAGTAAGGCAAGGAGCAGTTATGCAGTATAAGTATGCCAAGTATCCCCCCATCCAAGGTAAACACAAGTACTACAGTGGCTTTTCATCTATCCTTAATTTTGCAGAATGTTCTGGTTTTCTGTCATATTTTTATACTGTTGATTTATGCTTCTTATTATTCAGAAAATGCATGTTGTTGCAATGCCTGTTGCTCTGTGTTTAAGTAGCAATGCTCTAATGACCATCAAGTAAGCTTGTCTGGGATTGTAAGATGCAAGTAGATTTTAATAAGCATACTGTTAAAGAATTATCAACATTGAAAGCCTTTTTGTTGTTGCCATGCAGAAAATATTTACATAACTAGATAACATATAAGCCTTAGGTATTGAAAGGCATATGACAGTATTTGTAATAAAGGACAGGATTGCAGTATTTTCAGAGTCTCATTACATTTGTTGGAGACTTGCAGTCATCTTTGCAGGCTTTACCTGTAAACTAAACAGAATGCCAGTCTATCTTGTGTGGTCCATAACCTGTGCAGTAATCATTTAAGCAATTTATCTTGAGCTTGTTTCTTGTTTGCTGTTCATTTTTTACTTTGATCATGTTTTCCCCATGAACCAAGTAGATAACTTTTTTTAAGGCAGCAATGCAGCAGGTCTTTTTTGGATAAGAAACATTTTTACAAGGGGGGTAATCAGTATTACAGAGTTTGCTACTTTCAGCATGTTACTTGGTAGGTTTATAAAGCTGAATATAAATCATAATTAGAACTGCAGTGCAAGGAGAAGTGGTTGAGTTGAGTGCTGTTTGTTTCTTATACTTTATTTCAACTGGCATTCCAATAATGTATTTAAAAAGTAATTTATTTTTTCATGCCTCGCAACCTTTTTGTTTCCATCTAGATATTAAGTAAGCTGTCATGTAGCCAATGCATTGAAATTTTTTTTTTCTTCTCCACTTCATTTTGTCTTGATTGGACTCCCATAATGAGGGTTTGGCACCCAGGGCAGCGTATTGAATTAAAGTCCCAGTTTTGTGGTTTTGAGTATAGCTGTGCCCCTTTCTAGTTGGCCACACCCCTTCCCATTGGCCACATACATTCAGCTGTCTCCTGCAGCTCCCCTTTGATTTGAAGTCACCAGCTGCCACTCTTCAGAAGCATGAATGAATATATCCCTCAGATCCTAAATTCAAAGCTCTTATTTTCTAGAAGTACAAAATGTTTTAGTTAGCAGGATTACATCAATATAGCATATACATTTGATTAACTTTTCCATTCAAAAATTAACTATTTAATTAAAGTAAAATCAAAAATTACTTAAACATATTCAAAAGTCCTTTGATCTAAAGTTATGCATACTGGCTATCTGTAAACCTGTAACCATTTTTTCTAGAAGATTTAGGGGTTGGTGTACTGATTGAAATTAATCACTTCATAAAAGAAAGGCAGCTAAATAACATGAAAGTGAAATTGCCCAGCAAAAGAGCCATCCAATGTAATATTTTATGTGTCATCCCTATTACCATTGTGAATAAATAGTTCAGATATAGACTATAATCCAAAATAGTGCATAGACTGGCGATGGTCTTATGTGGTGAATGAACTACAGCTCGTGTCAGGAAACACAGCAGTTACTGGGAAGACCTGTTTGAAATGGCAAACATTTTAATATTAGCTTCTTCTCATTTTACTAATAAAAACAAGGTAATTGTAACATCCTCTGTCATGAACACATTAATATTAACTTATCAGTTTCAACAGTATGAGGAGTTTCCTATAAAGGAACATGTGAGTAATTTTCTTCATATTTTCCATTTAGAGCAAAAGATTGAATTTTATTATTAAAGATTTCTTGGGTAGGAGATTATCTTGTAGTGTTTTCATCCTTCCAGTAAACTTGTATATTAATTTGTCACTTGAGTTACAGACGGGTGAAACTATAGAGTTAACGTTATCTATAACAACTGAAAACCCACCAACCATTTATTTTCAGTTCACAGCTCAAAATATTACATGAAGTGCATGATATTGTTAGGCAGTACACTGATCTCAAATTCTTTTGTCCGATTCTGACTGCCTCTCTTGATATGTCAAAGTTTTGCTCATTTGCTTGTCACTTAAACATTTTCCATCTGCAAATTAAAGTTATCTTCTTTTGTTTGCCCCCCCCCCAATATTTATTCACTGGCCTCATGACTCCACCCCTTCATCACAAGGAGGATAACTATTAATACTGATTGGTAGCTATCATTGCTTGCTAATATAACACATCTACTTCCTTCATTTATATCATATTCAGTTTTAATTTCTTTACACACTTACCCATTTAAACTGTAGTTACATTTTTTGTAGGACTTATTCACTTTTTTAGTAATTACAGTAATGTTTAATAGTATATTTTCTCTTTTCATTATTATGTACCTATGTAAGATACTCTCATATTTTTTTTTTCTGTATTTCCTGAGCAATGGATAACATTGGACTATGTAAATCAGTTCACTGACCTATTTTTAAGAAACATAAAAAATGCCCCCTCTCATCTGAATGTCCCGGCACATTCCCCTCAGCAAATTTAACCAAAGATGCTTTTTTAAGAACTAGAACCCATATCTCTCAACCTCTTAGCAGAAAAAATCAGGACAAAGACTAAAATAACAGATCATGACCCCAAAATAGGGGCACATTTTAAATATTGCTCTCATAAACTTAGAAAGTTGTTTGAATAAATGGTCTTGGGTTACCATGCATTTTTCTGAAGCATATGAAGTCTGAAACTCAAATGCCTGTTATTATTTATTGAATTGCACCCTCAATGATTTGCCACAAAAATCCTGAGAATTTTAAGAGTAACATACCAAAAATATGAGGCAAAAATCTGGACAGTTGAGAGGTGTGCTGGAACCTAAATTTGCCTCTCTCATTCACAAGTGCTAATGAAATTAGAGAGAAAGTAATCCGAATTCTGGTGTATCTTTTTTTCAGTGGATACAATCTTGGTTCTCCCTGTTTTAAAAAGTAGTACACAATATTTCTTCTCCCAACAATTCAGTTATACTTCACATATAACCCATTATCCCAGTCTGTAGTTCCCTAAACATATAGTCTAAATTATTTACAGCCAAAATATTCAAAGAAAGCTTCACCCAGATTGTATAGAAACTCATCAGGAAGTCACGCTTAGCAAAACAAAAAGGCTTTCTACTGGATATCATGCAGAAAGACTGGATACCTTTTTTCTGTGCTTCATGTTTTACAGTACTGAATAGTCATCATTCCTATTATTCAGTCCAAATCTATTTCTTAATGTTTATTTTTTCCATTTTGTAATGTCTCATATTATACATAAGCAGTTTCTTCATGGTATTTTAAATACCAGCCCCTCACCCAACAGAATTATTTTGTATATCGTGGATTTAAATATCATGACTCAGAAGCAGATTTCACTATCCATTTAGTCCTCACTATTATTAATATCATTATTGTTATTACGGTTTAAAAACATGGTTTATTTTACCCTACCATTGCAGCTGCAAACATTCTAAGGGTAGTATTCATAGTTCAGGGCTTAACATTTTCATAGTGGTGATCCAGAAATCCCAGACTTTCAGGATGACTACAGAAATGCAGAGGACGTTTTATGAAAATGCCACCTATCACAAAATCATACATGCTTAACACATAAGCAATAGGGGGACAACTACAATGCTATTAAGAGGCTTTACATGTAAGCGCATGAATTGGATTCATAGACATGAAACCATAATGAGCTCATTTGCATACTAAGCATGTAAACAGCCCTGAACTTAAGCCATTAAGCAGAAGCTTTCTTGCAGAATATGGAGATGTGAGGAGAAATCAGCTGGTGCTTGTGCATACCTGGTGCAAAAATACGAACTGAGCAACGCAAAATATAACACAAAAGCTGTTTAATATAACAGAGCTTTCAGGTAAAAACCTTTCATCACTGTATAAAAGACAGCATCTACCATTCCTTCTTTTATATAACACACAGCCAGTAAATCAATTAATCAATTAACATAAAAAATGTAAAAAAGACAACCAATACATAAAATTGTGTGCGTATATATATACACACACATTATAAAAACATATATATCAATATATGATAAAATATATATCATTTAATGCAAACACATTTGTTTAAGGGTTAAGGCAGGCTTTATTGAGACCAACTGATTTAGACCAGGACAAACATCAGCATTCAACCTTAGAACCCATTCCATTTCCTTAATTTCTAGTTTATTATTTAAATCACCACCTCTGATGTTAATAAAAACGTGTTCTACCACCCTAAATTTAAAATTATGTTGAGACCCATGTTCAGTAATATGTTTAGCCAGAAGTTTCAATACTTCGGCTGTTCTAATATCAACCCATTTTCAGCGAACACTGAAAATATCGAAGAAACAAAAAAACTAATTTTTTCCTAGGGAAAGAATTTGGTTGTCAGTTTCTGTTGCTTCGGTATTTTCAGTGCTGTGGTGGGAAATTACAGGTCAGGTTCAGGTAAGTGTGCGATTGCGTGGACATGAGGGTTAGGGTGGGTTAGGTGAGTTAGGGTTAGGGTGCGGATCAGGTAAGTGTATGATCGTGTGGACGTGAGGGTTAGGGTGGGGTAGGTGAGTTAGGGTTAGGGCACGGGTGAGGTGACTGTGCAATAGTGACGGACCTTAGGGTTAGGGTTTGGGTTAAGGTAAGTGGATAGTTAGTAGTATATGTATAGTTGAGTGTAGGGTTAGGTGTAAGAGATTAGGTGTATGTGTGTGGATTGCTGTTTGTTTGGTGTGCTTGTGTTGTGTGTATGTGTTTTGGAACAGCAAATTTTTTCCCTAGGAAAAAATTCACTATTCCGTATGTTTGATGTTTTCAACTTTCGTTGAATAGGGTTCGATATTAGAATACTCGAAGTTTTGAAACTTCAGTTTTCTAATATAGACCCAGTACTTATGCTTCTTTTGATGTCAGACCTATGTTCAATGATCCTATCTTTCTGTCTTCTCATGGATTTACCTATATAAAATGAAGGACATGCTATACATGTTGCAAGATTAACTATATGTGTAGAATTACAAGTTGCAGGACAGTTACATTTAAATACATTGCTAGCTGAAGGATGAATAAATGTCTGATTTCTATCTACTATATCACAACATGAACAACTGAAACATGGAATAGCACCAGAAAAATTATATTTATGTTCATATGTTCATATTGCTGTCATAAAAATCTTTATAACATAATTTCTGCTTAGGATTGGGACAATTCCAATAGGAAAAACTCGGTTGTTCACCAATCAACTTAATTAATTTTGGCATAGATTTCAAAATATTCAAATTTTTTCTAATAATTCTTTTTATTTCTGTTGAGGCTCTACTATAAGTTGTTACATACCATATTCTACTGCCCATCTCATGTCCTTCTTGGACATTAGTAGCCTGTTTACTACCAAAACTAGGTCTGGCCAAAGATGTCCTTAGAGAAAGTACTTGGTCAATTTCTTGATTGTGTATGTTCATTATAACCTCTATCCATTACTTCCCTTTTTAATTCATTCATCTGACAATAACATTTGTTAATATCAGAATTTAACCTGCTTACACAAATAAATTGACCCTTACTAATCCCCCTAAACACATGAGGTGCATGGATGCTAGTGCAATGCAAGAACTTATTCTTATGTGTTATTTTTTTTATATACAAAGCAGACAAGTTTATACCATTATATTGTATAGTGATATCAAGAAAACTGATACTATTTGTAGAGCTGGACATTGTAAATTCCAAAAAGTGTGCACTAGCATTTAAATACAATAAAAACTTATCCAACTCATCCTTAGTTCCATACCAAACAAAAAAAAGGTCATCCACAAAACGTGCATGCCTGGACATTTTTTTACTGATGGGATCACTTGAGTAAATGCCTCATTTTAATGCTTGTACATACCTGTGCATATTGATAAAGGTGTCACTTGGGTGAATGTTTCATTTTGGCGCTTGTGCATACCTGTATATATTAATGAACGGGTCATTGGGTGAATGTTTCATTTTGACGCTTGTGCATACCTGTATATATTAATGAACGGGTCGCTGGGTGAATGTTTCATTTTGGCGCTTGTGCATACCTGTATATATTAATGAACGGGTCGTTGGATGAATGTTTCATTTTGGTGCTTGTGCATACCAGGACATATTATTGACGGGGTTACTTGGGTAAGTTTTTCATTTTGGTGCTTGTGCATATCTAAACATATTAATGCAGGGGTTGCTTGGGTGAATGTTTAATTTTGGTCCTTGTGTATACCTGGACATATTAATGAAGGGGTCAGTTGGGTGAAACTTTCGTTTTGGTGCTTGTCCATACTGGGACATATTACTGAAGGAGTCGCTTGGTTGAATGCTTCATTTTAGTGCGTGTGCATACTAGGAAATCTTACTGAAGGTGGTCGTTTGAAAAATATAATTCACTTGTGTGCCAGGGAAATGTTTGTGAATACATGGTCAGACTGCTGAAGTGACTGCTGTGCAAGATAATTTTTTGTGTCATTTTAAGGCTAGTGCATATTTAATACAAAATAATGAAGGGGACTGGGGGAAACAATTCATTTCTGTGTCAGGGAAGTGCTTGTGCATACTTGAGCAAACTACTGAAGGGATGGCTGGGGACAAGTTCACATATTGCAACTCCAATATCAAAAGCAAAGCACCACATATAACAAGAGATATGCATACTGTGTAGATGTTGGACTATGGATTGCAAAAACACCTAATTAGCATACTAGTCTTTACAACATTTCTCATTTGCATCTCATTATTTTTAAGTTTTTTTTTGCATTTGAGTAAGTGACTATCAATGCCAGTCTATATGTTGTGCTGAGCTTTATTTTATTTTTACTTTGAAACACTTCTAAATGGTGTGGTATCTGAATAAAACCACAACCATTCTATAAATAGAAATGGGTGATGAAGAGTTTGATTCTAGTAATTTAATAAGAATGCCTTATAGTAGGAATAGGGAAAAGTCATAATGGCAAGATACCAAACACAGAGAAAAAATGCAATTTAATATCTATAAATGAGAATTTGAGTGACTTTTTAGTCCATTTATTTGGGCAAAGGTGTTTCTAATAACATTCCGTTAGTCTTCTCTTAGTCTTTCATAAAATGATAATCCAAACTCATTTGTTTCCAAGTACATGGATTATGACAGCCATGCAATTCATTAATCTGAATTGTCATTTCATTAAGAAAAAGCTGGTGCCAATTATGATTAATAGAACTTTTGTTTGACTGACAAATTTCCTTGAAAATCTGTGGGATTCCTCCTTCCACATGTTAAGATGATGAAAAAGCCTTGACTTGAAAAGTCCTTTATTAGGACCTGAAATTAAAAGGTTCTAATAGTAGACTTATAGGCCTTTGAAGGCATGTCTTTAATAACAAATTAGTCTATTAGTTACCAACTTAGTGCTGACTGTGCTGTAGGCTTTAGTGAGTTTTGTCTGAGTGGATAGAAAAGCGAGGTTAGGACAACTGGCTACAATTTGCAAAAGTAAAAATAGTTAAGGATCACAACATTTTGATTTATAAAGTATATAACAGGTTGTCATTGATTAACACTCTATATACTAGATGTTGGAAGGAATGATATTAAGAAGTATAATAGCAAGGAAAGGAACACAAATGCCGAAAATGCTCAGGATTTAATAAAGTTATCAG